>NW_011500036.1:378109-437438 GCF_000495115.2 Populus euphratica
GTTAGTTTGATTGAAGCCCCAGAGCGTAGAAAGAAAAGATTAATGGCTTTAACAGCGAGTGTGATGAGAGATGATAGTGATAAGGTGAAGACCATACCCTTTGATTTATTTATTTATTACTGTTTCATGTATGTAATGTATCTGGGCTTAAGACTTGTGCTAGATTAAATTGTTGAGTGAATCTCATTTGAATGGTTTTCTTGCCGGTTATGATTGCAGTTCCTTAATTGGTACTCTATTCTATTTTTAGAGTTGAAGATATATGTAAGGATGATTATTGGATTGGGCAACTGTGTAGTGATATCTGCAAATGGGTTTGGGTTTCTTGCCTATTTATATGGTAAACAAATGCTTCTTCGTTTGCTCATCTGTTTTGGAAAGTTTTCTAATTGTAAAGTTAGTGATCTTGCCCTTTAATTTTTGTTGCTAAGATCTCAACATATGACCTGCCCAGAGGCCACAACTCTATCAAAATCAATTACCTCTTGAACTGAGGCCCTAAGGTGAAATGTTGATTGTTGGCTCATACATGTGAAGATAATTATGACCATCTGTCTATTCGTATCACGAAATGTTTTATTGGATGGCCTTTCTGCATGGTTTTGATTTATTCAAGAACTTGCTCAACAAGAATTCTAGACTTTGCTATAGAGCTATAAAATAATCAACAACAACAGTATCTATGGTTTACCACTACTCACTTTTGATTTTCACTTATCCTAAAGGAGCCTTGAACTTTATGATTTACCGCAGGTTTTAATTCTTGGTCAGCCCGGGGAGGAGGTCAGCCTAGAGTTGATTCTACAAGTTGTTGCTGATGTTGGTCTGGTGGTAAGTGTTGTTTCTCACTTATTTTTTCATGTTTGTTTGCATATGCCAAGGCGGTTTACTATTTTAGTAATTGGATTTTTTGAATTCTCCACATTGTAGAAGATACAAGCAATAGATCGTGAACTGGAAATTTGTTTTATATGTTTTGTTGGATTACTGTGGCTTTGACCAACCTTGCTCTTAATTACTACATCATCATAATCTTCAGATCACCAGAGATGTTAACTTGCTTGTGTAGGGACTTCCAAATGCTGGAAAATCAACTCTTTTAGCATCCATTACACTTGTGAAGCCAGATATTGCTGATTATCCTTTCACAACATTGATGCCAAACCTTGGACGCCACAATGGTGAACCAACTTTAGGAGCAGGTATGCATTCATCTGAAGCAACATTGGCAGATTTGCCAGGCCTTATAGAAGGCGCTTATCTGGGGAAGGTGCTGTTTTTTCATATCTAATTCAACTATTTATCTATAGCTTCTAGTTGCTAAAACCGAATTTTTCATGTCCTTCAGGGTCTTGGTCGCAATTTCCTAAAGCACCTTAGAAGGACTCGTGTATTGGTCCATGTTGTTGATGCAGCTGCTGAGGACCCCAGTGGATGATTACAGAACTGTCAAAGAAGTATATCTTCCCTTTATGCTATATTATTCTTGGTTATATATTTATTTTGAAAAATAGCTCTCAGTTTCACGTGTACACAGATTTAGAAGTGCTTTTGCTGTTTTTGTGAGTTGAAATGACTTTGTTTGGTGAAATCCATGGGTATAGCTTGCCTATTTAAATAAAAAAAATAAACTTCAAGATCTCTACAAACAGCTTTAGGGAGTGAACCCAATTCAATTAGCTTTTTTAAGCATTGTAGTGCATTTCAATACTTTGAGAAAATACCATAGTTATTAAACACTGCCTGGTTAGTGGGTCGTCCAAGGGAGTCGCTTACATGGAGCCAAGCATAGGCCAGGTTTGCTTTTATATTGCTTGGGGAGTTGACTTGGGTTAACCCATGACTTAAGTGAACTGGTCAATATATATATAATCTAAAACTATGTCTTTCATTAAAAAAACCTAAAAGACCTGACCTGTGAACCAGCCCTTGGATTGTGCTAGGTCCTATAACCATGAAAATACAATAGTTTATTATCTGGGCATGCTTTTTACCTGTGTACAGTGTAGAGCTGTAAGCTTGCCATTTCTCCTTGCGAAGCAATTGAGATCACTCCCAAATCTTGCCAGGATGTGGAATGGACCTGATTCATGAAAATCCCAAAAGAAAACAGGGAAAAGAAAAGGAGGGGCTGCTATGCAATCTTACACAGCTGTTAGCTTTTATGAAGCTTTTGCTCATGGAATAGCTCATTAGATAACGAGGCTAATATAAGGCTGCAAGGCAAGCTTGTAAGCTTAAGCTGTACTTTAAGGGGTTAGACTTGCCTTTGGTAGTTTTTATGCATGATTCTTTACTTCCTCTTGGAAATGGGAAAGCTAAGAAGAAAGGAAGAGCACGTGAAACAACTTCCAATTCACCTCACCCCAAATTAGCAATGAGATAGATGCGGGACCAAATTCCCGGGAAAAAAACAGACTTTTATGCATAGGAGTTCATAGATTTGATGATAGTGATCCTCCTACCAGAGATGATCCTGCAAATTAACTAGATTTTTATTTGACTAGAAAATCCTAGACATGAATTATTGTCATCAGCTGTGCAGATCCAGGTTAACAAAGAAAAGTACAGAGAAAATTAGAGGAAAAGAAGGAAAAGGCTATGGTTTATACGTTGGAAGGACAGAATTCACAATGAACCAAGATGTTTCAATCTTCCTACAAGAGATTATCACACACATTACTAGGATACTTACTTGTCATGAAAATCCAAGGCCTGAATGAATTGCAAAAGGCAATATTTTAAGACATCATTGCTAACGGTAATTTATGATCAAAGTTTAGCATACTTAATCCTGTAAACCCAGCATTATAAGAAATCACATTCTTTACAATCATTAAGGTGCAGATTATCAAAGAAAACCATGGGGCAAGGTGAAGGTACAGTGCTACGATTTCCATACCATGTTAAAGATGGAAAAATGGTTAGCTAACAGAACACTAACGCCCACAACAGCAAGCGGACAAGGATAATCCTTTATATCTTGATCCCTTTTATCTTTATTAGTTATCTGAGGAGACAACTTATCTGTACTACCATCATCAGTGGACAATGAATGAACTGCATCTTTTAACACCATTTTTGGCTTAGAAGGTACCTCATCACAACCAATTCTCGATATTTCTTCAGTCAAAGATGGAAGCCTATTCCTTGCCTGAAAGAATAATTGATATATTAAAGCGAGAGTATAGGTCTTCTATATAAATACATGTAGATACTTGGAAAGGAAGATACTTGAAAACGAAGGGTTGAAGCTGCATGTGGACTTACTTCAGGCAGGTCAATCTTATTTAGCAACACTACATATGGTCTTTCAAGGTCCTCAAAATTGTACATTCCCAATTCCTATTTGTATGTAAAATAAATAAATAAAAAGTCTTTATTAATAAAAAACAATTTATTTTAATATATTAATATAAAAATAAATAATAAGTGTTTGTTAATTTAGAATTCAAAATAATTATGATTGTTTAATAATCAAATCAAATTCATGTAATGTTTTAATGATTATTGTGTAATTCAATTAATTTTTATTTATTAATAAATTAAAATACAGTCGTGTGTTAATTATTTAACAATATCATTAATATTCAACTTAATAAATTAAGATAATTGTTTTACCTAGATGAATACAAAGTTATTTTTTTGCGTTGCATATTTAAATTTAAGTAATTCTTTCTTTGTTTTTAACAAAAAAAAAATCTTATTCTCCTTAGTCACTTTTATCCTAATGAATTTTCTATAACAAACCTTACAGCAATTTCTAGTATCGAAGATATTATTAGCCTCTTGAAAAAAAATGATAGAAATAAAAAATAATAGTTTGAAGAGAGTTTTTTAAATTGATATATATATTTATTAAATTATTATAATTTATGTCGGCTGCAACTGCCATAACAGATAGAGTTTTTGCTACTATACATATTAAATTGTGGAATAAAATGATAGATAAACAAAAAAATTAACAATTTAATTATATACATTAAGATTAAGAAGGATATTTTTAATGAAATTGATAATGGAGTTGCTATGAAATGATTTTAAAATATAAAATTTTGAAGATAATAATTATAATGTAAGTTTTTTATTTTAAAAATATTTTTAAATTAATTTTATTTAATATAAATTAATATATATGTTTCAAATTGATTTCTTTATATAACATATATTTATATAATATCAAATACTCGTTATTAATTTACTCTCTCATTTAAAAATTCTTAACTTCACTGCTGTTTTTTTCTATACTATCAGGTAAAAAATAAAAGCTACCAATATACTAAATCGTTTATAAATCAATTAATCCACCGTCACCTTCCCCGCTCCAAACCTTTTATTTTTTTATGCTTGGCTGAACTTCTTACGACTATTTAAATTATTAAAGATTAAAAAAAAGTTTCACTATTCTTCTTGTTTCACATTGTCAAAACCCTTCACTCCTGGTATTACTCCTTGTTTTTTACTGTCATGAAATACTTGTTTGGCACTAATAAACGATGTGACCTTGTGAACAAACCCCATGTTCATTGGATTGGTCCATAAAGACTCCGCTTGTTTATGTCGTGTAATATGCATTTCTTTAATCTGAAAGCATTTGATTAATTAACACACCACAATTTTATCCTAATTTTTTCTCTAAAATCTTGATTAAAAAATTATAATTTATAGTTTTTTTAAACCTGCTTTTCATCATAATATCAAATACATCTTTAATTGAAGTTTATAATGCAGTGAAATAATTTATCTTGTTGATAATTGAGTATTATTGGGCCTCAAATAGTTGGAATATCGATTTATTATTTAATAACACAATTAAGACAATGGTTTCGCTTGGTTGGTATTATGGTCTAATTATATTTATAAAAATAATAATTTTTTATTTTTAATTAATTTTTTAATGTTTTTTATTTTAATTTGTTAATATGAAAAATAATCTTTTAAAAAAATATAAAAAATATATTATTTTAATATATTTTCAAACCAAAATTACTTTAAAAATTAATTTATACTATACTCTCAAATAAACCCAACAATAAGTTTAGATTTTCAGTTGGCTAAGCTTGACTAACTCCAAAATAATCTCATGCACCATCCCTCTTACAAAAGAATCACAGTCATAAACAATGTTAACACCTACCAACTATTCAATTGATATTATCATAGCTGAAATAAAAGTTAAATTTTTTAGATTTATGGAGCTCATGAATTTTTAAAATTTAATAATATATATTTTTTTAAATTATTTTAAAGCTATGTAATAAATAAATTATCATATACTTAAGTTTAAATAGTAAAAAGAAAAACCACCACTAAATTGGTGATTTAGGACAATTAAGGTTCTTTTGTCAAACTTGCAAACCAGATTGTTGACTCGACAAAGTTTAATAATCTAGTTTTTTTAAAATTATTTTTTATTTAATTAATTTTTTTAAAAAAAAATCATATTGTAATGTTGTGATGTTTTTATAATACTAGTCCGATACTGAGATTTTTTTTGATATCACAATAACCATATAAAAAATAAATTAAAATAAATTATCAATACTAAATCTTTATAAACACATCATATAAGCATAATTGTTAAACCCATTCCAGGAGTTGACCCGTTTAAAGGGTCGAGTTTTAGATTTTATGAATCAACCTGAATCAATTCATAAAACCCAGGTTATTTATGGGTTAGATAGTTAAAGACTTAAAGATAAGAAATGGAAAAGGAAGAAAATAATAAAAGGGTAAAGTGGGACTCAATTTGGTAGGGCATGGGCATGAGAGACGGTGATGTTATTGGTTGTTGGTTGTTTTGTGCAGAGATCTCTTGAGTCATGTTTGTTTATCAAAAAGTAATTTTTGAAAAATTATTTTTTCAGATTTTTCTATATTTATTTACTATCAGAAAAGTTGGTCAACGAAAAATACTTTTCAGTCAAACAAAGATTTGACTTGATTTTCAGAAAAATATTTTCCTGAAAAATTTAGGCGAAAAATACTTTCTAAAAGTTATGAAAAATTTAAAAATATTATATTATTTGCTGATTATATCAAATCTGGTCCTCAAACTTTTGACTGTTGTATATATTTTATCTTAAATATTTATTTTTCAATTTTATCTCTTAAAATTTAATTTTTATATTAATTTTGATCCTCATTTTTATAATTGTTATTTGCTTTTTTCTTATTATTTTTTTTATTAAAATTTTTATCTATCAAATTTGATTCTTATTTTTTTTTATTATTACTTATTTTATTTAAAATAATTTATGAAATATTAATTATTATTATTTTAATTTCTTTATCTTTTATTTTTTTTATTTTTTAGATTTGATCTCTATTATTTTGATTATTATTTATTTTATTTGAGACCTTTAAAATGCAGGGTCTCATTCAGGTTTGTCAAGGTTACCCGGGTCATGGGTTAACCCGTTGGATTAACCGGAGTTTTCTAAGTTATTATACCAATCGATCTTTTGACAAGCTCGAACTGGTCTATTCATCGAGTCGATCAGGTCCTAGATTAATCCGTCAAGTCAGTCCGAGTTTAATAACTATGCATATAAAAACTAAATCTTTTTAAAAAATAACCCAAAAAGAAAAAAAGATTAAAATAAAAAAAACACACCATGAATTATCATATGAATTATTATAATAATTGATAATATTAATGGATGGGGAGAAACAACGTTTTCACTGTCTCTTTTAGTTTTATACTTAATATAACATATCATCAACTCTAAATCCCTATAAACATGTTATAAATAATTAAATTAAAAAAAGAAAGAAAAATACCATGAATTATTATTATAATAATATGAAGAAATAATATTTTTCATGCACCTTTTAATTTTATACTAAATATTTAATAAGAGAAATAATGTTTGAAATATTATTTGTTTCAAATTTATTTTTTTTCAGTTTAAAAAATAATATTTTAATATTTTTAAATGATTTTAATACTATTATATTAAAAAAATTAAAAAATTAAAAAATATTATTTTAATATACTTTTAAATAAAAATAATTTAAAATATAAATTGCATGACACTCAGAGTTTCAACAGGCAGTTGAAGCAAGCACACACTGAAATCTCTTCTCTGCTTCCGATCACTTTTCCATTTCTTTCAAGCAAAGATAGCCCTAGAAATCTTAACACCCCCGACAAGACAAACGCCACCAAATCATCAGAACCTTAATCTCCTCAGCCTACCTGTAATCAGCTTCCTAACCCAGTCAACCATGGACGTTGATCCTCGTCACTACGAACAGATTGTAAGTAATTTTTAGTATCATTATAATCTCAGATTACCACGCGTTCCTTTCTGGTTGCGTTACAATTTTACACCCAGCAACTGTTGTTTATGATCGAACCCTAATTTGTATTTTACATTGTTTGCTTTGCAATGTCGGGGATATATAGTTACGGGTATTATTGATGCTGATTAATCGAATTGTTTGAAGCAACTGTTGGTATTAATATTAATTAGGGTTTCCGGGTTATTCTCAATTTTCTAATGTGTGGATGCGTCGTTTTTATATGTATTTACAGGGTATCAAAGATAATGATATCCACAATATTGTGCTATCCTATCTGGTGCATAATTGTTATAGAGAAACTCTGGAATCATTCGTGGATTGTACTGGGATGCGAGAACCTGCAGATTATATTGAGGACATGGAGAAAAGAAAAGGTATGGAAATCTTTTCAGTTTTTGACAGAAAAGTAGGATTTCTAACTTTAAAGCATGACCACCTGCTTTTTTCAATGTTTTCAGTCACAATGCTTGTAGCTTTTAAGTTTTGAACTTGTTTAGTCACGAGATATGTAAGTCGAGCTTGTTAAATTTGTCAATATTCAAAGAAAAGGAATTTATGTGGTCTTTTTTGCTTGTGTTCTGGCGATTGGCTACCTAGCCCCAATTTGGTGTAAAAAGTACTATTTACCATGCTTAATTGCTGCACTTACCAGTTTCCATTGCAACTTCTTTTCATACATTCCTCTTTCTGGTGACGTTGGTTGTTTTCATGAAGATTATTGGAAGAATCGAGCAGATATTGCTCCGCTACTGCTATGCAATGATATGTATTGTTTAAACATCAGTAGCGATAAACCATAGATCCTGTTCTTTTTACCATAGTAGTTTACCATAGTAGTTTGCTTGTACTCCATAGATCCTGTTCTTTTTACCATAGTATTTTGCTTTTACTTTTTCTTGGATATAAATGATCTGACAATGATTTTCAGCTTTGTTCCTTTGCTGATCTCTATTCTTTTTTATACTGTTGCTAATCGTAAGCTATGTGCTCAGGGATATTCTGTTGTGTCCTAGAGGGGAATGCACTAAAGGCCATTGAACTGACAGAACAAGTGGCATCTGACTTATTGGAGAATAACAAGGACTTGCATTTTGATCTTTTGAGCCTTCATTTTGTTGAGCTCGTTTGTGCTAAGAAGTGGTAAGTAGTAGAATAGTGTACTTCCAAGAATATCTTCCACTTATGTTAAATCCTTGTATGCTAATGGACAGCACCGAAGCTTTGGAATTTGCTCAAAACAAGTTGATGCCATTTGGGAAGGAGCAGAAGTTACTTGAAAAGCTTGAAGTATGTTCCTTCCTGAGTAAACCACTTTAAGCATAGCTACTGTTTTGAGTCTACTATTGTTGGAAAATGAAAAACCATTTAATTTTGCTGCAGGACTTTCTGTCTCTGCTTGCTTATGAGGAACCAGAAAAATCACCAATGTTTCATCTGCTTGGCTCGGAGTACCAGCAGCATGTTGCAGACAAACTAAACCGAGCCATTCTTGGTTTGTTCCTGCAGTTTTTTTCCTTGTTCCATGTTTTTTCAGAAGATTCCATACTAAAAAATGTGCTTCTTGTTGATTTGATGATTCTTTCTATAATTACCATTCATACTCTTCTCTATTTATTTGTTGGTCCTGAATGATATCAGCCCATAGAAACTTGCCAAGCTATACAGCAGTGGAAAGACTGATACAACAGACGATAGTTGTAAGGCAAAGTTTAAATCAAGATCATGGTAAGGTAAGGCATGGTTAATGATTTTCCCCATTGAAACCGTTAGAGGCTGGGGATTTTAGCTAATTCTGCTGATATCTCAACTGTCTTTGAGTTTCTTGATGACTGATTTGTTATTGGTATAGTGGTGCTTTACTCTTTTAGTATGTGTTTTTATAGGATGAGATTCCACCATTTTCTCTGAAGGACTTTCTCAAAGGCTAGATTCTGGAAGTGATTAAAACATTCTGTTGAAGAGTTAATGAAGGCTACTTCATATCTTGTTGCCACTGTATGGTTTTGGTGTAATGTTTGTTCATGGGAAGATAACAATTATCAACGCCCCTGCATCTGTAAAAGTTGCTGAGTAGGCTGTCAGCTGACTCCCGTGTCTGCTTCTGCCTGCATTTGGTGAGGTATGCCTCTTGATTGACCACAGCACTAGTGCATTTGAGTTTCAACTCTGCGCTGATTGGATTTGTCATTGTCCATGGTTTTGACAATCCAGTGGCTTGTAAATTTTTGCTTGCATGTTAGAGACCAGGAATTTAGATTATTTTGTGTCCTAATGTCAAATTTATCCTGATTTGACGATATTCGAAGTCTTGTTTAGTGGAGCAAGGTTGGGATGGAAGGACCACGCTATTTCATGGCACCATGACTTAGCATATGGTAAAAAAAAACATAATATTGATTGTAAGAACTGCCAATGGTTGTTGTGCTTGTAATCCTATTTCTGTGATATGGTGTACAGGGCGCACCATAAAACGAATTGTAATTCTGGAATGTTGATGTTGGAAATTTGCATATGCTGGCAGTGGATGATTTTAGTAATTAGAACGTAGGTTACCATCATTTGACAGCTGCCCAACCCGTGAGGAGGAGGTTTCACTATCTTTTAGTGCAGAGCATTCTATTTGGTTTAAAAGTTGCTTGGAGTACGGGCTACTGCTAGGTCTTGTTTGAAGCTGTTTCTGTCTAACATGGCTTTACTACATACATGCCATTCTTGGATGGGATGATGAGGTTGCAGCTAATTATCATCTCGTAGGCAGCATCAGGCTTTGCTCAGCACATCTATCGTGAGGATTAGTGAGCTAACTTTGCTTTTGCATTTCATTTGCGGACCTATTTACTTTATGGCCCTCCTCGGGTGTGTTAGTTTACTTTGCAGTGATATAAACGCAAGTGGGGCACCAAAAAAATGGCGGACCTAAACTGGTCTCCTTTTTACCTTATCGCCTCGCAATCGTATCCAGTCCAAAATCCAAATGGGAGAAACCAACGACATATATTTCGAGACACGAACTTTACAGAGGCTGTCAGTTACAAGCAAACGACTGGCAAAGGCTGCAACAATATGATCATTAGAACCCCAAAAAAATTGATTCTCATTTATTTTTAAATTATCAGGTGATTTTTTTACGAACCCAAAAACTTACTGCGCTGAATTTTAGATTATATATGTTATTGTGATTATTTTTTAAAGTTTTTTTAAAAATATATTAAAATAATATAATTTTTTATATTTAAAAAATTATTTTTGATATTAAAATGATTTTAAAAAAATTGAAGTAAAGAAAAAAATTAATTTTTTTTTTAAATATTTTTGAAATACAAAAATAAATAAGTTTTTTATAAGTTAATGGCACAAGATCATAAAACTTTTTGTAATTTCTTTATTTTTTTGGGCATGTATAATTTTAACCATAGCGTGATGAGATGAGTTGACTTGGGAAATAAAGTTTTAAAACCTAAAATATTAATTTAATAAAAACTTGATTAATCCAGTCAAGTTTTTAATTCAAATTCAAGCTAATATAAAAGATTTTATTTTTTTAAAAAAAAAGTTTTTGAAAAATGATCTGACGTAATAATGGTTTGATAAAGACGAACCCAAAAACTTACTGCGCTGAATTATAGATTATATATAATGTTGTGGTTATTTTTTAAAGTTTTTTTTAAAATATATTAATATAATATAATTTTTTATATTTAAAAATTATTTTTGATATTAAAATGATCTTAAAAAAAAATGAAGTAAAGAAAAAAATTAATTTTTTTTGAAAATATTTTTGAAATACAAAAATAAACAAGTTTTTTATAAGTTAATGGCACAAGATCATAAAACTTTTTCTAATTTCTTTATTTTTTTTGGGCATGTATAATCTTAACCATAACGTGATGAGATGAGTTGACTTGGAAAATAAAGTAGATGAGTTGACTTGGAAAATAAAGTTTTAAAACCTGATCAAAATATTGATTTAATAAAAACTTGATTAACCCAGTCAAGTTTTTAATTCAAATTCAAGCTAATATAATTTATTTTTTTTAAAAAAAGTTTTTGATTAAGCTATAAATACCATCATAAAACAGATCACAATTAAAAAAGAAGTAAGCCCAGATGATAATACATACCGGTTATAAAAAGGTTGAACTTTTTAGGCCCAAACTCTATAGTTGCCCCTACACCATGCAAGCCTGAAGGGAGGGAAGGGCTTTCAAGTTCCAGGGCAACAATTTCAAAGTTTCAACCATGTGCAAGAACACGGTTGAAATTTGAAATTCTTTGATCGAGGCCTCTATACCCACGACTCCAATAGATCCTCTAGTTTCAACATCTTTTTATTGAGCCTGTTAAACCCCGAGTCTTACCCCTCAGCTCTCTTCAAAATTTCAGATGATGCTGTCCTGTCCGCAGCTGCCACTCCATCCCCTTCACTTCCCAGCCTCCACTCCGGCAACGGCACGTTGCCCCTCTCCCATTTTCTCTCCAATAGGCACTCATTTTCTCGGGTTTTAAAAAATCTCAAGCTAAAGACTCCAAACTTGAGATTCTGCAAAAATTCTTGCGGACTTGCTAAAGCCAAAGAGACAATTTCTACGACAAATCAAACAATCAAAGAACCTCACAAGTGCTTTGATCAGGTAATAATCACCGTTCGATCAGGAGATAGAGGCCACGGTGCGGTCCTCAACTTGCCTAATCAGAACAAGAATGCGGGCACGGGAAAACAGGAGAAAAAGAGTAGACATAAGAGCTCATATGAAAGAGATTTTGATGGATCGTTAATTCATGGAGGTGATGTAGTGATTTATGCGGATGAAGGAAAAGATTCGTTACTGGAGCTTCATAGCAAAAGTAGATTTAATGCGAAACGCGGTGGAAATGTTGATGCTATGGGTGTTTTAACTTATCAATTGCATAATGGATTTGATGCCTCGACGTTGCGTATTCCTGTGCCTGTAGGTTTGCATGTTCAGGATTATATTTATTCTTTTTTTATACAGTTTCTTTTTATGTGTTCGTTACTTGGTTTTTATATTTTTTCTTGTTAATTAATGTGATAGGTACGGTTGTAAAGCGTAAGAGAGGGAAGTTATTGGCTGATTTAGCGCAACCAGGTGATGAAATACTTGTTGCGAGGGGTGGACAAGGAGGGGTGAGAAGTAATTGTATTGCAAGTTGGTGTTCTGTTTAATATATTTTTTGCTATGGTCAGCTTCAGTATTCAGTTTAGAATTTACTATTGATATTAATGGTTTTGTGGCAGGTTAGTTTGATTGAAGCCCCAGAGCGTAGAAAGAAAAGATTAATGGCTTTAACAGCGAGTGTGATGAGAGATGATAGTGATAAGGTGAAGACCATACCCTTTGATTTATTTATTTATTACTGTTTCATGTATGTAATGTATCTGGGCTTAAGACTTGTGCTAGATTAAATTGTTGAGTGAATCTCATTTGAATGGTTTTCTTGCCGGTTATGATTGCAGTTCCTTAATAGGTACTTTATTCTATTTTTAGAGTTGAAGATATATGTAAGGATGATTATTGGATTGGGCAACTGTGTAGTGATATCTGCAAATGGGTTTGGGTTTCTTGCCTATTTATATGGTAAACAAATGCTTCTTCGTTTGCTCATCTGTTTTGGAAAGTTTTCTAATTGTAAAGTTAGTGATCTTGCCCTTTAATTTTTGTTGCTAAGATCTCAACATATGACCTGCCCAGAGGCCACAACTCTATCAAAATCAATTACCTCTTGAACTGAGGCCCTAAGGCTCATACATGTGAAGATAATTATGACCATCTGTCTATTCGTATCACGAAATGTTTTATTGGATGGCCTTTCTGCATGGTATTGATTTATTAAAGAACTTGCTCAACAAGAATTCTAGACTTCGCTATAGAGCTATAAAATAATCAACAACAACAGTATCTATGGTTTACCACTACTCACTTTTGATTTTCACTTATCCTAAAGGAGCCTTGAACTTTATGATTTACCGCAGGTTTTATTTCTTGGTCAGCCCGGGGAGGAGGTCAGCCCGGGGAGGAGGTCAGCCTAGAGTTGATTCTACAAGTTGTTGCTGATGTTGGTCTGGTGGTAAGTGTTGTTTCTCACTTATTTTTTCATGTTTGTTTGCATATGCCAAGGCGGTTTACTATTTTAGTAATTGGATTTTTTGAATTCTCCACATTGTAGAAGATACAAGCAATAGATCGTGAACTGGAAATTTGTTTTATATGTTTTGTTGGATTACTGTGGCTTTGACCAACCTTGCTCTTAATTACTACATCATCATAATCTTCAGATTACCAGAGATGTTAACTTGCTTGTGTAGGGACTTCCAAATGCTGGAAAATCAACTCCTTTAGCATCCATTACACTTGTGAAGCCAGATATTGCTGATTATCCTTTCACAACATTGATGCCAAACCTTGGACGCCACAATGGTGAACCAACTTTAGGAGCAGGTATGCATTCATCTGAAGCAACATTGGCAGATTTGCCAGGCCTTATAGAAGGCGCTTATCTGGGGAAGGTGCTGTTTTTTCATATCTAATTCAACTATTTATCTATAGCTTCTAGTTGCTAAAACCGAATTTTTCATGTCCTTCAGGGTCTTGGTCGCAATTTCCTAAAGCACCTTAGAAGGACTCGTGTATTGGTCTATGTTGTTGATGCAGCTGCTGAGGACCCCAGTGAATGATTACAGAACTGTCAAAGAAGTATATCTTCCCTTTATATGCTATATTATTCTTGGTTATATATTTATTTTGAAAAATAGCTCTCAGTTTCACGTGTACACAGATTTAGAAGTGCTTTTGCTGTTTTTGTGAGTTGAAATGACTTTGTTTGGTGAAATCCATGGGTATAGCTTGCCTATTTAAATAAAAAAAATAAACTTCAAGATCTCTACAAACAGCTTTAGGGAGTGAACCCAATTCAATTAGCTTTTTTAAGCATTGTAGTGCATTTCAATACTTTGAGAAAATACCATAGTTATTAAACACTGCCTGGTTAGTGGGTCGTCCAAGGGAGTCGCTTACATGGAGCCAAGCATAGGCCAGGTTTGCTTTTATATTGCTTGGGGAGTTGACTTGGGTTAACCCATGACTTAAGTGAACTGGTCAATATATATATAATCTAAAACTATGTCTTTCATTAAAAAAACCTAAAAGACCTGACCTGTGAACCAGCCCTTGGATTGTGCTAGGTCCTATAACCATGAAAATACAATAGATTATTATCTGGGCATGCTTTTTACCTGTGTACAGTGTAGAGCTGTAAGCTTGCCATTTCTCCTTGCGAAGCAATTGAGATCACTCCCAAATCTTGCCAGGATGTGGAATGGACCTGATTCATGAAAATCCCAAAAGAAAACAGGGAAAAGAAAAGGAGGGGCTGCTATGCAATCTTACACAGCTGTTAGCTTTTATGAAGCTTTTGCTCATGGAATAGCTCATTAGATAACGAGGCTAATATAAGGCTGCAAGGCAAGCTTGTAAGCTTAAGCTGTACTTTAAGGGGTTAGACTTGCCTTTGGTAGTTTTTATGCATGATTCTTTACTTCCTCTTGGAAATGGGAAAGCTAAGAAGAAAGGAAGAGCACGTGAAACAACTTCCAATTCACCTCACCCCAAATTAGCAATGAGATAGATGCGGGACCAAATTCCCGGGAAAAAAACAGACTTTTATGCATAGGAGTTCATAGATTTGATGATAGTGATCCTCCTACCAGAGATGATCCTGCAAATTAACTAGATTTTTATTTGACTAGAAAATCCTAGACATGAATTATTGTCATCAGCTGTGCAGATCCAGGTTAACAAAGAAAAGTACAGAGAAAATTAGAGGAAAAGAAGGAAAAGGCTATGGTTTATACGTTGGAAGGACAGAATTCACAATGAACCAAGATGTTTCAATCTTCCTACAAGAGATTATCACACACATTACTAGGATACTTACTTGTCATGAAAATCCAAGGCCTGAATGAATTGCAAAAGGCAATATTTTAAGACATCATTGCTAGCGGTAATTTATGATCAAAGTTTAGTACACTCAATCCTGTAAACCTAGCATTATAAGAAATCACATTCTTTACAATCATTAAGGTGCAGATTATCAAAGAAAACCATGGGGCAAGGTGAAGGTACAGTGCTACGATTTCCATACCATGTTAAAGATGGAAAAATGGTTAGCTAACAGAACACTAACGCCCACAACAGCAAGCGGACAAGGATAATCCTTTATATCTTGATCCCTTTTATCTTTATTAGTTATCTGAGGAGACAACTTATCTGTACTACCATCATCAGTGGACAATGAATGAACTGCATCTTTTAACACCATTTTTGGCTTAGAAGGTACCCCATCACAACCAATTCTCGATATTTCTCCAGTCAAAGATGGAAGCCCAGTCCTTGCCTGAAAGAATAATTGATACATTAAAGCGAGAGTATAGGTCTTCTATATAAATACATGTAGATACTCGGAAAGGAAGATATTTGAAAACAAAGGGTTGAAGCTGCATGTGGACTTTTACTTCAGGCAGGTCAATCTTATTTAGCACCACTACTATTGTCTTTCAAGGTACTCAAAATTGTACATTCTCAATTCCTGCAACACCACAGGTAGGGTAAGCTTAACAACTTCAAACAGCGCACTTCTCAAGAGGCATTGGAACCAAGTACGAGACCATGAAAGCATTGGGGCTGCAAAATGTCAACGGCCATCAGTTTGTCTACTAAAGCTTACATTGATTATACCATGATTATGGTTTGATTTATAAATCCTTCCACCATGACATGTTTGCCTGTCGCTCAAGAGCTGCCAAATTGCAGAATTGCAACATGCATGCTAAAATTCTCACCAAGCTGACTGAGCAATTCACGCTCAGGTGCTTACTATGACCCAGTACTTTTAGTACTTACAATCGTTTTAACCAGCGTCCACACAAAATTTATGTAGGTAATTTGTATCGAAACTTCATATTTGTTTGTTGCAGATTGTCATAATTCTCAGTGTGGATCTGTCTGACCTTACATCTCATGCCAGCTCAAAATTCCATTTTATTGACAATTGGAGACATTTAGGGAGAATCACCTAAAACATGGGTTTTTGATGGTAATTCACTATTCATTTGAACAGTCAAGCAACTCTCTCTCGCTTTCTCATTTTTTTTTTTTCCCTTTCAATTGCTTCCTTCAAATCTGGAATTAGTATTGCAATTATGGCAGAAGCACTAAATTAAAAGAAAACGAATTAAATTGTAAAACACGAAGAACATTAAGGACTGGTATTAAAAATTTGCTAATATTTATTTTAATCCATAAATTTTTTTATTTGTTTTTTAAGTCCTTGGACAAGAGAAACTCGTTAAAAAACAGTAACAAAGAGACAACGTGATTAGTTGTGACAGTTCTAACAATAGAAATAATTAAGTTTGGTGTTTAAATGTTTTATTTGATATGGGGAATTAGATGAAGATGATTATTGACATTCAAATTACTTGAAAAAAGAAATGGAGATTTGGAAAAATTTGGAGTCAAGAGTTGATTTTTGATAATTTTAAGGGCATAAGTTATGTTGTTTTCATGTGTTTTAAGATCAAAAGCTTGTTGAAAGATGGGATGTTCGTCCCAAAAACAAAAGATGTTTTTGCCCAGTTTTGACCACTTGGACTCCAAGAAACTAGGAAAGGAGACAACTCAGTGTCTGCCCCCAACAAACAATTGGTGGTTGCTTGAATTTTTTTCAAAAAAAAAAGGCATGTCGTTCATGCCTTGAAAGCATGTCGTTCACGCCTGCTCGCCTAGGTTATTGTTGAGGGGACGCCTAGGTTAGTATTAAGGGGACAGGTGTTATGTCGTACTGATCCTTTTATGTATTTTTTTTTAAACTCTTTTTTTTTTTTCTATGCTGGTTCTTAAATAATAATATAAAATTTTAATTAAATTTTAATAATTTATTTTTTAATTATTATGTATATGATATTAAAATAATAATACTAACAATAAATTAACCATGAAATATTGAATCAATTTTTTAATTATTTTTAAATAGATCTTAAACACAGTTTTAATAATTTTAAGATTTTTTTAGCTTTCCAACACATATTAAATGTCTATATGATATTTTAATTTTTAATATGCTTTAACAGTGTAAAATATTTTTTTAAGAAACAATAATTTCACTTAAAAGCTTTGCATTTGCTAAGACAAATAATAAATATGTTAATAAAAAACTCATTTTAGACTTGAAAAATATATATTTTGTGATTATTTAAAATAACTTACATTTTAAAAAAAGTTAGTGTTTTATAATTAGATAAAAAATTAAAAAGCAACATGGGATTAGATATTTTAATATACATTCTTATTTTAATTTTCTTAATTTTTAGTTGAAAACAATAAAGTTATTATTATTTAGTAACACATAATTCTTGAATGCGCATATTAGTTTTATTTTGTAATAAAAAACAATCTTGATAATTGTTTTCTAAAATTATTATATTTTTTAGTTTAATAACAATATAAAAAATTATTATTAAAACCTAGATTTTTTTTTAGGTTCAATTTTTTTTTAATCCCCTATAGGGAGACATACAAACTAATTATTAACTATAATCCATGCTTGAAAATTTGTTGAACAACGTGAAAAAACATTTAGGGAGGACAAAGCGAGGAGACCAAGTCCATTAGGTAAAATATCGTGACAAAGTGAGGAGGCCATGTCGTTCGCCATGGTTGGGTTGCTTTGCAAAAGAGTTTTTGGAAGTATAGTAATTATTGTATTTTAAAATGTTATTTGTTTATATATTAAAATATTTTTTTTAATTTTTTTTTTTGATATCAACATATTATAATAATTTAAAAATATAAACAAATATTATTTAAAAATTAAAAATTAAAAATTTTGCAAATACATTTTTAAAATGAAAAAATAAACATGCCCTTACTAATTGACAATATATATATATATATATATATCCCCAGACGTTGTGTGTTGTATACGGTAGAGTCTAGTCAGATATCTCCAATTGGAGGTCTGATTCTTCTAGAGTCTGAATCCTAGGAAGGGTAAAGATATAATCTAGGTTAGCGCCCAAGGTTTCATAAAGTCCTGTTTGAAGAGAGATATGTTCAGATCCCGGTGCCTTTTACACGTCGGACAAATATGTTACCTGGACTTGGTGTGGACCGGGAATGATGGGCTAGAGTTTACAATGGGAGGCGGCCCAACAATCTGATCCCTGCTTACTAACTAGCTTTTCGTTACTTCTGTAAACTGCAGATAGGGCACCGCAATCTCTCCTGCAGCCCCGCCATGAAGCCATCTTTTATTTCACACTTGGACGCTCGGGTGTGTTTCAATCCAGTCAGAGAGCTTGCAATTTTTTTTTCTCATACACACCATGTTACCTGCAGTCAAGAAGGCGCAGGTTGTTTTTTAGGGCACGACCCAAGCTGGAATATGAATGCGGAGCATCAGAAATCAGTTAGCTGTACATTCATGCACTGTTTTTCAGTGCATGTCCCAAGTTGAAATCTAATCCTAAGGAGAGGTTCAGTGTACGGCATAAGCGTGGAAAAAATCTAGGTAGTGGGTCCCATTAGCAGTGCATGAATATGGCAGTTGCTTTCCCCCTGAACTGAACTCCAAGCCCCCAGCACCGCACAAGAGGCGGGAAGCCCCACGTCTCGAGCAGCCGTTGCACAATTTGTCATGTGCCTGTCTTGGGCACTCCAATGTGTTCTTATCCCCGAGCGTTCGCCCACAAATGTTCTTGTCATCCCAACTAAATTAACAATAAAAGGCAAACCCAAAACTAGCTCTCCTCGATGTTTGCCACCTGAGCTTGTGTACTGACAAACAGCACTAGCCAAGTGTTGTCCATGAAAGAGAACTTTGAGCTCTGCCGTGGACACGATTGTTCCGGTTCTTCTTGCCAAGTATCAGCCACAGCTCATTTGGAGACACGTTTCGAGATCCTTGATTCTTTACTGCGTTCAAGCACTTATCCTTCTATGCTGATTACTGCCTTATAAATAAGCCCCTTCGCTGCATAATGTGCTTCTCACAACCGTTACTGCTTAGTTTATTTCCTTGTGTTTTCTATGGGAGGAATGTCAAAATCAACCACAAGTGGTTTTGGGGAGAAAAAACAGTTCAAGAAGCCTGCGCAGGCTAGTTCTAGGAAGGGGTGCATGAGAGGCAAAGGGGGGCCAGAGAATGCTCTCTGCACTTACAAGGGTGTCCGCCAGAGAACATGGGGGAAATGGGTGGCTGAAATTCGAGAGCCCAACCGTGGTGCTCGTATCTGGCTCGGCACCTTTGACACCTCCCATGAAGCTGCCACGGCTTACGATGCTGCTGCTCGTAAACTTTACGGACCTGAGGCAAAGCTTAATTTACCAGAGCTTCAAGTTAATAATTGCCAGTTTCCTGCCTCTCCAGCCAATTTCCAGGCGACCCAAATGACATGCCAACCTTGTCAAATCATCCATAACTGTAGTTCTACTACATCTGCATGCTCATCCAATACCCCAAGTATTGAGTCTATTGAAATGGCACCAATGTTATACAACCACGATCCAATCATGTATTTCTCCAACGAAAGCGTGGATTCGGGTGGAATGGAGGCAGTAAATGAAGTGAATTTTGGGCGAAGTGAAGTGGAAATCAAAGAGTTTTGGTCGAATTTCAACGTGAACATTCCTTTCGATGACTCGATTTGGGTAGAGGCAGCAATGTCGATTAATTTTCCAGTGGTGGAAGATCCTGGGATTTTCGCTAGCAATCTCATGGAAGGAACAGGTAGGGACACGTTGCAGGCTCCGTGGTGCATGTAAATCGAAGCTTTTGTTCTCTTACATGTCCTTCTGAGTCAGAAGGAAGTTAACAGAGAGAAATAAAAACACACAATCCTTATATAGCCGTGAAGCCACCGAGTTTTTTGGGCTTTAATCCTGGCTCGTGTGGTTATGGATGTCTCTCTCTAGCAAGTCACGGGCATGCATAAGTCACGTGCTTCTCCTACTGTGATTTATACTTCTGTAGTGGTCTCTTAGCCTATAATGTGTACAAAGCTTAGCCAAAATAATAAAAGATGGTCTGGTCTGGCTTGAATTTGATTTTTATAATTTCTAAATTTCATTGCACATCATTGAAAATCTTTTCCCACATGTTTCCAAATTTCTGCATCAATTTTTATTATATTTTTATTTTTTTTGCTTCTTACAATTTTCTTGCATCGATCCAAGTTGCTGTTGGCCCTTTCCCTGGAATTTTCTTTCTCAAGCTTTTGAAATTCGGATTTCAGAAAGGTCATTATCGGACATCTATCATTGTTTGGCACTTGACAATAATACCATCACAGTATTTTATTATCCATGATTTCTTCTTGTTTAATAATATGGTCGGAGATTTGTTTCAAAAAGAAATTGAAAGCTAAAGATAACAAATATTGGGGCAGTTTAGATTATACAAATGTTTTCAACAGATTGCACAACACAAGTATATTTTGAATAAAGCTTCATCGCAGCCAGTTTTCCAGCATTTTTTTTAAATTAGCAAGTTAAATTCCTTTTACAAAATAACACTATTTGAAAAGATTGGATGAAAAAATATACTTTTATTTTGTCAGGTTTTTAAAGCAGGTAAATTAATATATATATATATAGTGTTATTTAGAGGTGATTAGGCAACTTAATATATATAGTGTTATTTAACGGTGATTATTTTATATTAGATTTGGTTTTTATAAAAAAATAATTAAATTAAATTAAAAAAAATAAAATAAAATTAAAATTGGTTCAAACGGATAAGTTTGATAAATTTTATTTCAGTTCAAATCAACTTTTTTTTTTTTTTTTTTTATTTGTCCAGTTTTGTATTTCTTATTTTCAAGTGGTTTTGTAATCTGGGACTGTCCCACATTCCTTTTTGTAAGTGTTGCAGACTGACACAACTATCAGATTCGGTGCAGCAACTTGCAATTCACGACAGGTTTCAAATTTGATATGAGAAGAAGACCTCATGATAAGCTAACTAGCCAGCTTGCGACAGAACCCGAATCTATACGGAGCCAGACAGTTCGCTTCCATGTGGCACATAGAGAGAAAACAAGATTATTTACGCCATTTGTTTTTTTAAGTTTGAAACTGGACGTAGATATATTTTAAAAATATATTTAGTTTTAAAAAGTATTAAATTAATAATTTTTTAATAATTTTGGGTATTAAATTAATAAATTTTTAATAATTTTGATATTTTATTATTAAAAATTAAAAAAATAATTATTTTAATATATTTTTAAACCATAATACCAAATACATCCAGACTCCGTATCATGCTTTGAAGCTAACCATCTATTTGTAATAAAGTAAAATAAAATAAATAAAAATATCAAAAAACATTTGGAGCAACACTTGTTATAGTTTTTTTAAAATTTTTTTTTAAAGAAAACTATAAATTATAGTAATTTTTTTATTACAATTTGAGATAAAAAATATTTAAATAATAAAAATCAAACAACTTTTAAAAAATAATCAGCATAAAAGCATTTCCAACCACACGCATCACAAAGCCAAACAGAGCCTAGCCTGGCACATGCTTTTCACTTAAGGTTTGCAGGTCAGGCCATTGATTCAAATTGCTTAGAACAAGGAGAAGCCTTAAAATCAAAAGAGTGAAATGGTTCAATGTCAAGATTTTGTTCAATGAGAAATTGCAGCAGGCACTGTTTTGAAGGAAACATGGTCACAAAACAACTGAGATATACACCGAGTACATGTTATCTGCAAGATTGCACATATCACACAAGATTTTGAATTATCTGGAGAAGACTTCTCACATATTCCGAATGAAACTGGTACACTACACATGCGCCTTCCCAGCTCTTGGAATAGGATCTCATCATAACGCAGCCACGGATGAAGCTCTCAGGGGGTTCCAAAATCTATTGTGGAGCCATACGGAATCGGCTTCTACAGCATACCCATCTTGATTACGATGCCAGCCGAAATATGCATGGGTCCTGTTCTTTATATCAAGAATGCCATGACCAAAACTAGGTTCACGAAAAGCTGAGTAGCTTGGCTGCGGCTCTGTCATGCTGCATGATGTAAAAATGAGATTACTGTTGGCAGCTTAATTTAAAACTAACTATATACAAGCTAACCATTCATGAAACACAAATAATCAGCAACTACCTGGTCACTAATCCTTCTAGGTTTCCTCCATCTCCAATGGTTATGTAAATGGGGGCAGATTGATCTCTTATGGGAGTGCACAAACCGTTCACAATGTTGTATGCAACATTTGATATACGTTCCTGCAATGCAAAACAATTCAAACGATGTTGTATGCAACATTTGATATAAGTTCCTGCAATGCAAAACAATTCAAATGCTGTCGAGTGTAATAAACATGCAATAATTCAATGCATTTTTCCCTTTTCCATTGACTTAAAGCTCTTCTGAACAGAACTATTTACTCAAAAATTATTGATGTTGTCTCCCATTTATCTAGTTTACTAGTCTTGTGTCCGCATAAATAGCAGCAATTGCACCACAAACTTTAAAGAGGCCTCCATCCCCTTAACAACATTCTAAAACTATCTTAAATAATAGAAACTTTGAGATTTATGCTTGTTCTGTGTCATCCAACAGGAAGACTTTCTATAAAGTAAAATTCGAAAAATGTGTTCACATAAAAAGCCAACAGACTTGATGCTATATCACCCTATGCCTGTGTGACTCTCACTTATTTGGGATAGGGTATCTCTTGTGGCAAAATTGCCAGAGGTAGCAGAAACAACATCTAGCGCATGAGCCATGTAGAACAAGTTCTTCATGTAAAGAGAACTTAACAAGTGAGTGATTGATCTTTTGATGGCAGGGGTTCATGCTGTCTGCCAATAGAGACAAACAATAATGGGATACCTGCATATCTTCATGAATCTTTAATTTCAGTAACTAGTACACAGAATCTATCGACTCCAAATCAAACATAGGGGGTGGACAAAGAGACCACAAGTAACATGGCAAAACATAGAAAGTTAAAGAATTAGGCATGTGTATTATTCAACATGTCACAGTGGTTTGAAAGGGAAACCTTTTTATACCAATTCAAGATGCTATTAACAGAGAAAATATCATAAATGGAGAATGTGCATGCACTTACAGATCGCTCATAAGCATGAACATGGCCGGCAAAAACAACATCAACTTTGAACTTCACAAACCATGGCTCATACATTACTCTCATGGTTTCCCCTTCCATATAATGATGAGCATAACTGTTATACATTGGACAGTGCATAAGAACAATAAGCCATGGTGTCGCAGTCCTGTTTACTTTAGGCAGCTCCGTTTCTAGCCATTTGTATTGAGGAGTGTATTTTCCTGCAAAATGTCAACTTTAAGTAGTGCTCTACTTTGAGATTCTTCCCAAATCAAGTCTTTGACACAAATTCAAGCAAACGTAGCACTATGGCAGTGATGTCTATCAGGAACAGTTCAATAGTCATTTCATGGCAGGAAATTATGCTCAATAACGTTTTGATTGGTTTTGACATAGAAGGCACTTCTTCACCAATTCTGATTCAGTGCAACAAGATAATGAACATATAAAATGAAAATGATAGAACGAATCACAATATTGTCTAGTACTGCAGTTGCGGAAATAAATTAGATTATCGATCATGGCCGATCATTATCGTTCATGTATTCTCATTATCTCTTTAATAGAGTACCAAAAAGTACTAAGAGTGAAAGAAAACCTACCATAAGCTGAGTAAGAGGACAAGACAATGACGTATGTTGAAGCTCTCTTGATGGAGTACCACATAGGAGATGTGCTCCCTGATGCTCTATATGGGACATGATAACGGTGGGTATAAGGCTTAAATGGTTTCCTTTCACCCTGCAACAGCATTACCAATGTTTGATCAAGAAAATCGTGGTTAAGATCTCAGAGAAACACAAAATATAAGCAACATCTTAATTAATTGAAAACACTGGGATAAAAAGCGAAATAAGAATAATTAAGATGCATACAATTTCAGGAACAAAGTCAATTTCATGATTCCCTGCAGTCCAAATCCAAGGTTGATAAGCCGCACTTCTCTCTATGAACCTTCCCCAAGTATCCCACCTCGAGTTGTCATGAAATGGATAATCATCTGCATAAGACAGATCCCCCACAAACAACAATGTCTGTCCCTTTGTTGGATTTAACTCATAGTGGGTAACTGTCCTGTTTGAATCATGAGTTTGACCAAGATCCCCTGCTCAAGATGTTAGATCAAGTGATATGAAGATACAATCTTACGGAAACATTGATACAAGTATAAATTACTCTAACAAAATCGTTTTCTTGAAATCGAGAATAAAAATGAATAAATAAATATGAACTATACCTATGAGACCAAATGTGTATGGGACATCAGGGCCAGGTCTAGGAGGAGTGATAAACCAGAATTGTCTTGTTGTGTTTCCAATTCCAACCTCATAGTAATATTTGGTATCAAACTGCAATCATAATAAAACTGAATTACAAATCATAATCTTACTTCCTGAGTGAAAACTTTGAGCATATTGCATACCTCCAAATCCTTAATGGTGCAGTGGTGAATATACCCAGAAGTGTAATTGAAATATCTGTACTTCAAAATAAAGCCATCTGCTGAATTTTTTAGCTCACTATTTTCAGCCCAGTAAAGCACTGTCTTTGAACCAGGCTCATCTGGTGTAACCCAAGACACAATGACACCCTTCCCCTCATGGTCTCCTTGTGTTATATGAACCTTTGGTCATTACACAAAAATGAAAAACACAACACCATGGTATAGCAAGTAGTAAAATTCAGAATCTGAAAGAAGCAGTACTCACCTGTTGAGGAGCATTATAGCCAGGAGGGACTCTAAACACATCACTGTCTAATGGCATATCAAGAGATAAATCATCATTTCTTACATAACTGCTTGTTATTCCTCCATTAACAATCTCCGCAAAACCCAATATCAATCCCACCAAAAAAATCCCAACAAAAGAGTCCCATCTCACTTCCATCTCTACTCTAGCCGATCAACTTTCAATTTACAGGGAATGATAAAACTCTTAAAGTCTTGTACCATGGCAGAGGAGCTGGGTTTTTTCTTTTTTTGGTGATGCTATAATAAATGACGCGAGGAATATCCATCCCTTGATACGGATATTTAAGAGAGAGTAAGCCAGACGTGGCACTTTTCAGACATTTAAGCCTCAACCTCGTTGTCTTCTGTGATGTTGAGAGTAAAAATTTCAAAGTACTTTCCTGTTTAATTTTAAGATTAGATGAGATGAAAGTAGAAGTTAACGGACACGTTATCAGTCAAAGAGGCCACGTGCAACTCATTTGCCAACGCGTCTCTTAATCATTTGTCACTATGGAATAAAAAGATGAACTGCATGTTTGATAAAGTGTTTTTATTCATTAAAATATTATTTTTTAAAATATATTTTATTTTTTCAAACTTATTTTTCATATCATATTTTATGATATAAAACTATTTAAAAAATTAATTTTAAATACAAAAATTTAATTATTTTGAAAACATTATTTTTGCATTAAAAAAATAAAAATACTTTAGTGTGATGGAAATTATTTTTTAAAGTTTTTATTTTAAAATAATATTTTTTTATTTTTTAAAATTTATTTTTAATATTAACACAACAAAATAAATTAATAAAAAATAAAAAGGTCGTTAGACTGCAGTAATAAATACTACAAAAAAAACAGTAAAGAAAATACAAGATAAGAGAGGAAAAATTATACTTAATATGTATAAGATAAAATAATAATTTTTGTATCTTATATCAATAAATCATTAAAAAATATATAAAAAATATGTTTTATACTTTATCTATATTACCATTAAATTATATTTAATCTCTAAATACATAGAATTTTGTGAGTAAAGAGAGCATTTTAAGAAATTGATTGAAAAAAAAAAAACAAGAATAAGAGAGATGTACCTAGATAAAAGGAGTACTTTTGATTGAGAGGAAAGGAATGACCATCGTTGTTTTCCAATTTAAAGAAGGTAGGGTTCTTTGCTTGGAAAAAAATAACGAACAAATCTGGAATGAAGTGTTTTTTGCAGGTATATTTTCAAGAAAAAAAATAATATTTGTACCTTAGATGATATATCCCCCATATCTTTTATATTTTAAAATAATATAAATTTATTTTTATATCTTTGATTTCTATTACTAAAAATTTACTGATGATATGGAAAAAAAATCTAAAGTTAATTATATTGGTTATTTGTTTAAAGAATTATTCCAGAAACACAAGATGTAATTAAAGCCCTACAACACAATAAAAACATGATTAAAAAAAATAGCATAAACAATAATTTAATAGATTGTTTAGTAACACTTATCTATTAAAATAAATTTTTATTGTTTTTAATGATTAATTTTATACATTTTTTTTTTATAAATCATCTTACGAAGCAAATGGAATGGCTATAAACAACCTCTAAAGGTAAAATTAATATCACTTTATTTAATTGCATTTCTAAATAATATTTATAAAATTTAAGTAAAATGAGACTCAAAATCTTTCTAAAAAAATATAAAAAAAACCAAAAAAACAGCAAAAACTAAAGGGAAAATAAATTTAAAACAATATAGAAGAAGGTAAATAAGTTGTTGTTCAGTATGAAAAACATCTCTTGTTTAACTGATTTTATTTTAATTTTTAAAATTTAAATTTAAATTTACTTAGTATTAATTATGATAATTATCAAAATTAATTATTATCATTCTAACTTAATTACATATTATAAAACAAATAGTAAATTACACTACCTTAATTAAAATTGACTCTAGCATCCTATAATTTTTATCATTCTCTCACTTTGCAACCAAATTTTTAAATATCACAGCTTATAATAATTTAGGTCAAAACAAATTTAAAAAACCAATAAAAAATAATAATATCCCCACATATATTACTGTCATTCTCACAGTCAAGCAGCCTCATTTTCTCGAAATCCACAACCCATAACAACAATCATGCTCTCATAACAGCAGACCCGGAAACCATCTCTCAAGATATTCGACCTTCATAGCAGTTAGACAAAAATTAAAAATCTCGACTTTTCTTTTCATCAAAATCGCCATCAAAAGACCAGACCCTGCTCGAACCATTCCAGAACATGAACCAGAGAAGAATAGAAAAGCAAAGTCATCATTTCATTTCTTGGTCTCAGCGAGAGAGAGAGAGAGATTATTGGTGGGGGTGTATGTGTATATATGTAAGATCTCCCTCTCTCGATCCATGCAGAACATGTAACGAACCCTTTTCTCTTCTATCCATCGTTTTTGTCTCTCCATACTTTTAACTCTTTTTTTTTAGATTAATGTGGATGGCCGGGTCAGTTTGCGCGCACCACGACTAATCCCACGAGCCCTAAAGTTAACGACCATGTAACCGCTAGTGGCCATCATATGAACAACCAAGGACTCGAACCTGAGACCATAAAGGAAGCAAACTTCTTAATCCCAAGTCCTTACCATTTGACCACCACCTTTAATCTCAAGTACTTATCACTTTACCACCACCTAAATAATTACTTTTAACTCTTTTTGTTTCCTTGGGTATGGGTTCGTAGCTTATAATTTGAGAGCTTTTAACTCTTTCTTGCTTACTTAGGTATGGGTTCGTAGCTTATAATTTGAGAGCTTGTAATATTTTCCTAATAAAAAACAAATCTTTAAGTACCAAGGCCAGTTGATACACTTGGAGCTTACACTTAATAAACCAACAAAATAAAAAAAAATCCCTTCACTTGAGAGAATCTTTTTTCCTGTTAGCTTTTCTGCTAAAGCGTTTTCAGAGCTAATTGTGTCCATTACCGAAGATAGTGTTCCAACTTTCAATTGTTCTATGACCAAAATCTCTTTCCATTAATGTTAGACAAAAACTCACAATCTTCGAGGAAGAACACCACGCCGAAGCAGTAACTACATCAATTCTAGGTACACCACCATGCCAAAATTCAAAAATAGTTATTCTTTTTTTTTTTCAAGAATATTTTTAAATTTTTTTGAATTTTTTTTTTAATTTTAAATTAATATGTTTTTAGTGTTTTTAAATTATTTTAATGTGTTAATATTAAAAATAATTTTTAAAAAATAAAAAAATTATTAATATGTATAATAATATAAAAAATTATTTTAAAAGCTAATGAGTCGTGGCAGTCAATTCACTGTTGGTTTCTCTCTGCCATCTGATCTTAATAGAGTTATCCTTAATTCGCTTTGGGTCGCCTCATGATCTCCACCTCCTCATGAAATCAAGCCCACAATGTCACCCCCGCCACTACCTCCACCAACAGTAAAAACTAAAATCATTTGAGGGTCAACGGAAATTATACAATAATCTGGTTTTGAAAGTGCTTGCTGAGTGTTCAACTTGTCGAGTCCAAAACTGATCAAGCTGTGAAATTGTTGGTTAAGTTCAAGGACACGGTGAGTAAAAACGATGATCAAGTTGAGCAGGTTGCTTTCTACTTCGCAGAAGGATTATGCGTGAGAGTTATCGTAGTAGAGCTTGATGTCTAGAAAATTTTAGATCAGACAACAAGTGAAATTTTGATTCAGGGGGCAGCTGGATGTGTAGGAGAAGGGAAGAAGATGGAAAATAACAGGGCTACGGCTTTCTAATTTTTTTTATTTTTTATTTTTCGCTTTTTGTGTATACTGTACTGTGTCTTTTCCGTCATTATTTTAAATATAATATAATAACAATTTTGGAAATAAATATATTCAGATTTGAAATTGAAAAGTGTAATATTTAAAAATTTTGTTAAAAAATAAAAAAATAACCAAATTATAAAATGCTTATAATAATTTATTCTAAAACATATAAAAAAGTCTAAATGTTTCTTTCTTAAAAACCTAACATACTTAGAAAATAAAATTATTTAAGAAATGAAGAGATTATTATTCACAATAGTTATTCCTGTGCTAACTAACAACTAGATTGATAAAAATTTATTTTTTTATAGGTTTAAAATATTATTTTACAACAAATACAAATTTAAAATATATTATGGGATAAAAATTTATTTTACAAAAAACTCCAAGCCTCTGACTCAAAAATATAACTCGAGCTAAGTAAGCACTTACATGTAACTTAAACACAAAGCCCACTTCCTGCATCCCCTCCATTGAAAACTTTGATGTCTTACAACCCTATTTTGAACTTAATTTTCCATCATGAAACTTATAAAAAAATCTTATATTTTTTTTAATACAGAGGGTTTAAGTTTTACCGAACATGTCAATTAAATATTTTTTTAAATTAATTTTTATCCACCCATAATTTATTTTAATTATCCTTATATTAAAGAATTTTGATAAAGGAATAGTTAATCTCTAACAAAATTTTAATTTTAAAAATAAATAGATTTTATTTTTATTTTTATTTTGTTATCAAATACTATAATTAATCATGTTTTAAAATAAATTTCTAAAAATTCAATCATTTTAGTTAAACATACTTTTGTTCAACTCCTACACTAACAAAACACGGCCTTGATCTTGTAACGAAGACAGATCGTGTGTACACAAGGGCATGGTTTGGGTTTATTGCTGGTTGTTATCCGAGTCAAGATAACCCGTTTTCTCCTGCTGAAAGCCTGAAACCCGTTAGAGGTTGAAGATAAAGACATCACAATTCGTTTTAGTCACTATTGTTTGTTTCTTATACAATTTAACTCCTAGCTATCAAGTCTTGATTTTTAACTTGATCCTGAGTTTGAGATATCTTCAAAGTGTCAGTTGGCCCCAAATTTTATTCCCACGGTTAGATCTTTTCTTTTTATTCCAAAACGGTATTAATTTCATAAAATTTCATGGAAAATTGGCCATCGCATCTTCACCCACAGTAGGTGTCATGAGTAATCGAGCCAATGTCAATGAAGTACAAAAATAAAAACGTAATTCCTGAAATGTAAAACCTGTTTCAATCAAAGTTTATGTTTAGAATTTCAATATTTGATCTTGTTCTCATTTTGGTCCAAGCATCATCTTTGTTGTTCGCAAAAGGATCCTAAACTAGTGGAGGAATTTTTAAGAGACGTGGTGGCTCCACCAGCGGTCCCGTTTTCCGGTGACAGTAGGTGCAACAACTTCGACAGCTCTTGAACAGACAAGATTTTTATCTGAAAGGTAGGGCGGCAATATGAATAGTTCCAAGAATATGGTGCACATATATCTACTCTTTTTTGCCAGTTTCGTAAGTTCAGGAACAAATCATTGCAAAGCCGGCAAAATGCCTCCAAACACAAATCTGAAAAGAGGTTCAAAAAATAACATTTCAATGCACATCAGGACATTATTAAAGATATGAGACCAAACGTGAGCAAGTGGACTTGGCTTTCATGACGACAAGTCCCCAGCTGTGATAAGCACTGTCACTTATTATATGAACTCTAAATTTCGATACCCCGCTCAATACATTGACTTTAAAGCTAACTGCAGAGAGCATAGATTCAACTACGTACTGGAATTGGAATCTTTATCCGTCTTTCAAAATGCAGAGAATTGGACTGGTTGGCGATGAACGTTTTGATCAGTCTTTTATGCAACCATCATTAGAGAAATTCCCACAAGAGGAGCTCCATCAAACAGTTATGGTAATTATGGTTGAAATTTCAGTTGTTTTTTGGTACACGCCTGCTTAGTTCTCTTTACTAACATGAAATCTGGGAGATGATTTTTCAGGAAGAAAGCATGGCAACGACTTTGGTAAGCAATGGTTGTGTTGATATTCGAGGAAGAATTGCAGACAAGAGAACTACTGGAGGATGGAAAGCTGCTCCTTTTATTATAGGTTCTTAATTAAACCAGCACTTGCAAATTTGTCAATGGCTTCAGGAATAACAGAGGCTAATGTCTTTTCAAGTTTATGGTTTTTGTTTTGCCTGCCGTTTGGTGCAGCTTATGCATGTTCCCTCTTCTTCAATTTGGCTTCTTGGCCAATAGAGGCTGATATTTTTTCCTTTCGGTGCTTCCAGTGAATGAAGTTGCTGAGAGGTTAGCATTTTATGCTATAGCTGTGAACATGGTAGCTTACTTGGTTTTTCAAATGCATCAGTCACTTCCAGATGCTGCAACTCATGTGACTGACTGGATAGGAGCTGCTTTTGTCCTTACACTTTTCGGAGCGTTTTGTGCCGATGCTTACCTGGGCCGATTCAAGACCATCATTATTTTCTCTTGCATCTATGCAGTGGTAAGAAATCAGGATCCCCCCCCTTTCATTTCCTTTCTACATGGCCTATGATCAAGCTAGAACAAGCGTCTCTGGTCTCCATAATGTTCAATAGGGATTCTTATAGCCAAAATTTGTTGAGAAATAAGATTGGCCTAAATTTTTTGTTCGACCAAATTGTGTTTTGGTCTTGATTGCAGGGAATGGTATTATTGACGCTCTCAGCTTCTATAGACAGCTTACGTCCACCACAATGCAAGGTAAGGCCATGTCCAAAAGCAACCGGTGGCCAGACATGGTTCTTGTATGGTGCACTGGCCCTTATAGCCCTTGGTACCGGCGGTATCAAACCATGCGTCTCAACTTTTGGTGCTGACCAATTCGATGAGGCAGATATTAAAGAAGTGCCAAAGAAATATGCATTCTTCAATTGGTTCTTCCTGGCTATAAATATGGGGGCGATGTTTGGTATAACCGTATTTGTATATATACAAGATAATAAGGGATGGGCTTGGGGTTTTGGGCTACCTACAGGGGCCATGGTTATTTCCATCGTCATTTTAGTAGCTGGCATTCCTTTTTATCGTTTCCAAGAACCCATGGGGAGCCCTTTCACCAGGTTTGTTCAGGTCATGTGGACTTCTGTAAGGAATCATTTGCATGGAGTTCAGGTGGGACATCAAACGGAGCTTTACGAGGTTAATACCAATGAATCTGATATTAAGGGCGCCCAAAAGCTGTCTCACACCATACAATACAGGTAAGTCTATTTACCCAACGTAGTATTTCCCCTCCCTGAAATGCAGTTGGTATTTTATATATATATATATATATATATAAAAGTCTGCCTTGTTTGTATGTTTTAAAAATATTTTTAAAAAAAATTGATTTTTTAATTTTTTATTTACTTCAAATTGATTTATTTTTTTATGTTTTTAGATTATTTTAATATATTGATGTAAAAATTAATTTTTTTAAAATAAAAAAAAGTATTATTTACATACATTTTCAAATAAAAAACACTTTAAAAACAATTATTATCCTATTACCAAACACCTCCTTAGTCTACAGTCTACCAAGGCTAGCTAGTCCTTACCACGATATTCTTGCTTTATTTTTTTATTTAAAAAAAAAACATTTGACATTAATGAAATTTAATTCAATCCTTTAAGAACGTCTTAACTATTAATGTTCTTGATTTCCAAATAAAAGGTCTCAGGTTTAATTATCTTTCATGAGCCTATTGCTTGATCACGATTTCATTCATTCTACAATATATATGTATATATCGAGTGACTTGTGTGTGCCTCTGTGTGTGTGTGTGTGTTAATCGAGTGACTTGTAAATCTTGGCGCAGTTTCTTGGACAAGGCAGCAGTTGTGACAGATCCTGAGGCCGACACAAGGAACCGTTGGAGACTTTGCACAGTAACACAAGTAGAGGAATTCAAGTCCTTTATAAGAATCCTCCCAGTATGGGCATCCACAATTGCACTCTCCATATCCTTTGCTCAGCTCTCAACCTTCTTCATCAGCCAAGCAAGCATCATGGACCGAAAACTCGGCTCCAACTTCATAATTCCAGCAGGTTCTGTCCCCATCTTCAGCGTCATCAATGCCCTCATTCTTGTCCCCATCTACGAAAAAGTGATAGTCCCTATCCTCCGTAAACGCACAGGCCACTCCCGCGGCATCACATCTTTGCAACGTATTGGAGTTGGTTTGTTCATTTCAATATTTGCTGTAGCTTCTGCTGCATTGGTAGAAAAAAAGAGACGCCACAGCCCTAACCCTTCAGACATGAGTGTGTTTTGGTTGTTTCCACAGTTCTTTCTAATAGGCAGTGCAGAAGTTTTCTCCTACGTAGGACAGCTAGAGTTTTTCTACGATGAAGCAACCGGTGGGACAAGAAGTATTAGTAGTGCAATGTTTCTTAGTGAAATTGGGATTGGAAGTTGGTTAAGTACTGCAATAGTTAAGATCACTGAAAGAGCAACTGGCGGAGAAGAAAAAGGGTGGTTAAGGAATAATCTTAATTTAAGCAAGCTTGATTATTTCTACTGGGTGTTAACCTCGATTAATGCAGTTAATTTGGCAGTTTATGTGTGGATTGCTGTTCTTTATAAGGGTAGGGGTGGTGCAGCTAGGAGTGTGAGAAGTGAAAGTGTGTTTGAAATGGGTGACGGTGCTTTGCTGGAGAAAGAGGATGATTAAGGTGAAAAATTCTGAAGTGTGGCCTTTTAGAACAATTGCATTTGCTTGATTTGATTCCTAATTTCGATGTCTGCTGTTTGATTTAATCGTGTATGTTTGAAGACATTACTTTTTTTCACTTTAATGTAATATTTTATTTATAGTCTATTTTCGAACTGAAATTTTAGTGTTTGTTTATTAACGCAGTGAACTTTGTGACTGCGATAGCGTTGATAGTTAAAATATAAAAAATAATATTTTTATTACATTGTAACTTGTAGAAAACCAAGTTGCTAGTATGATGTTGAGTGAAACTCGAGCAACTCATGATAATGCTATTTGCTGCGATTTAACTTTTGGGATCGAGATTTTCTTTTCTGATCTCAAACAGGGAGACTGATTAGACACGAATTTTATTTAAAGAAGGGAAAAGTTGTCGAGATAATATGGATGCCATTCACATCATGATTAAAAGGGCAATAGAGAATTCTGTTCTGAAAATTAAAAAGAATTGCTTTTGGAAAAGTAATAGGATAACTATGGATACTAATGATTGATTAACCTCTTTAATGATGTGATCTTGGGATCCGTTAATCCTCCCTTAATCTTACCTAGAATTTTGTCAGTTTGCTTGTTTTTAGCCTCGGGTTATAGGAAAGGTCATGTTGTAAAAATGGAGACGGACAGGCACTTCCAGCTGGAGATTGACTAGAAATAGTCTCCGAACACAGGAGTTTCTACTTGACTGGAGCTTCAGAAGAAGGGGTGATCAGGAGCTTATATCAAATTCTATGCTTCGTGGGGAAAAAAATCGAAAATATGTTGATGCCTAACATTATTATATATAGAATCAAGGAAAATTATTTCATGCCTTTCAAAAATCCGAAGGCATGGATCTGGCTTTGAACCGGATGTTTTTCATATTTATTCAAATGTGTAATTCATGGTATGTAATATACTTATAACATCTAGCTCAAAATCAAACATGTTTCAAGTATTACATATGTTGTGAGTAGTTTGATTTAATTTTTAATTTTTTAAAATAAAATAACATTATTCTAAAAAAAAAAAACTTTGAATGAGACAAAACCCAAGTCCATATCATGTTTCGAATGGTCAGGCCACTGAGTTAGCCGGACATGCAGCTTTTATAAATATACATGATATACATGTAATGACCATTTCAATCGGACTAGAGTTGTGGGGGACCGAGGCAGGATGGCTACATGGATCTTCCCGAATCATGGCCGAGTCTCGGGGTCAACTGGAAGTGCCAAACCGCCTGCATACTGGAAAGCTAGAATTTAACTAGGCAAAAAGCAAAGTCAAATTCGACATGGTTGCGAGTCTGAATTGGCTTAAATAATGCTTCTAGCACTTTGGATGTCCTTTCTTTCTTTCTTTTTCCATATTTTCATGTGCTAATGCTGGGGATCTTTACATAGCCAAAAGCTTGAGAGTTATTTTAGAGTCAGCGTGCCTAATGGATTGTGCTGGTAGCCATCAAGGTTGGCTCGAATCAGTGGCATGCATGATATTTATTAAATTGCATCAAATGCTAGGGTTTTTTTTCAATGACACAAAATAAAAAAGGCTACTTCTTTTCGTGCAACTAGATGTTTTTCTAATCTAGTTGTCCCAAAATGCATGTTTATTATAAAAAATAAAAATTGATATACCAATTATCCTAATTTCCTCCTTCAGTTCCTGATTCCTTTCAAAGCTCTTAATTAGCCATGGACGTCTTGCAACCATCATGAATGCATCAGCTTGCCTAGACAAGACTTAAAATATAATTCTAATTGAGGATAAGTTGCGTTTTCAAAGAAGACTGTTATTGGATTGGTTTCAGGTTTGGCGATTATCACAATGATCGTTAATTTTATCTCTATCGATCATTAGACTGCCGATTTTATTTTTTAGTAATTCTCTTATGTCCTATCCTATCTTAAAAAATCATAAAAACTTTGATGAAGGGAAAAGGTATAACAACAATAATAATACATGAAACACAAAAGATTTGATGAGTAAAAAATATTGTAGATATAAATTTTAAATTCACTGTTTTATTCTTTAAAAAATAAGTGTAATGATGATTGTCAAGAGTTATAATGCTTTTAAATAGGTAAGAAAACTATAAATCTATTATAAAACAACTAAAATTCTGCAATTATAAAGAAAATAAAATAAAATTAGAATTAAAGCAATAAATACAAAAAACACTTAGAAAATAATAAAATTGATCCAAACAACAACTTGTGTGTCTAATTCAAGAGGACCCAACTATCCAAATAGTGAAGGAGGGGCTTCTCATAAGAAAATTGCTCATAAAATCATGTGAAAAAAACTAAATCTGATCTAATAGTTCATTACAATTAGATCTATTCTTGAGTTTATTAGACTTGTTCCATTGATAATCATAAATATTTATTAAGTAATTCATATAATCTATCAAAATCAAATATATATATATATATATATAATTATGTTAGATACTTGAATACTCATACCGTCAATTTTCATAAACATGGCTGCATCAATCTTGCTTGAGCGATTTTAGTTCTTTCAGACCATAGAACAATTTGCAGCATCAGGCTTCCTGCCAAAAAAGCAAAAGCGTAAACGGTGGTCATGAATACTGAGTTTTTCCTCAACTTTTTTTACGTCAAAGCAGGTGGTCATGATTTATGTGTAGGCTTACGCTAGACAAATTTCCTGATTTATTCGGCATAAATACTTATCCAGCAAACTTCTACCTATTCTCATTGCTTGTCACTCCTTCTGTTGAAGATATCCGTATATAGAATGTCATGAGCCAGAATAGCTAGAGAAACTGTACTTTGCACTCTTAGTCAAGGAGAAGTTAAATAGTTCATCTGATTTTAAGGGAGCCAGAGCTGATTCAACTCATGCAAGCTTCTAGGTTTTTGGAGTCTTGTGTTTGTGCTTAATTGCTTGAATCCAAGTGTAAATTACTGAAATTCGGTTTCCATATGGCCGAGAAACGTCCATATTCCAAATAAAGCCCTTTACCATGTCTCAACTCAAAAAAGATTGATTAAAATCACCACTGATCAAAAGTGGAAAAGTAGTGAAGACTCGGCATGCAAATTCCGCACTCAGTTCTCTCACGTCAATTCTCGTACCCCCTTGTGGAACATGCTGAATTATATTCTTCATTGTCCTGTATGGAGACTAGAGGTTAAAGGGCCTCATCCCTAAATAATGTTCTTGATATTTTACATGTATATCTTTCTCTATATACACACCATCATGATCAAATAAAATGATCAGTACTTGCGACCAATGTTATTGTTGATATGGGCAACGTTATGATGGCAATATGAATATCAGCGTGCTTGTAAACTGAAAATGGCAATCAAAATTAGTAGAGCGGTGTCAAGTCCATGATGTCCTTGGAGCATTAGCCTTTCATAATCTTCATATCTTCTTAATTTCGTAAAGCAAACCATGATTTTAACTTACAAAGAAAGCATAGGGGATTTCAGGTCTCGAGGGCCGCATTAGTGATGACAACCATCCAATTTATCCCCTCAAAATCTTACCTATCTCGACCTCCTACTAACATGAAAGGACAGGACATGACAAAAATTTTAAAAGAACGCCTCCATACACACACAAGCCATCTTAATTAATAGAGTGGTGCCATTTTTTTTTTATGGGATCTTGGCTCTCCAGCCAACTGTGTAGTCAAGAGTCAGGGGGTCTTGCCAGTCAAACATTTTCTGTTGACGAAGGGAGCAGTGGCTGAGTGAGGGAAGTCTTGATGTGGGTTTGAGCCCTGCTGATTCCATGCTCAGGAGTGGCCTGAATTGCAGCCTTTTCCAGAGCCAAGAACTTCTTTTCTTCGCTTTTGCCCCATAGGACCAGGTACAATCCTACAATGATCAACACTGCCCCGATGATCCTGTACACACACAATCATTGACTAGTATAAATACACACTCAATGTAATCAAATACTATTCTCTTGTACCCTTAGCACTTGTCTCACCTAACTTTACCCTACTACCCTCGTGACCTTGTCCTTTGAGGTCCGATAAAGTGATAAACAAACAAGAACCCCTTTAAATGGCAAGGATGTTTTGGTCATTAAGGCTAGTCAAAGGTTAGTCAAGATCCCAAATAATATTGTTAATCCTATGGCTGGGGATCGACGTGGAGCCAATAGAATGCATGACTATTGCAGATAAATAGAAGATTTCAAAGATGATAATTAAGTAAAAAAGAAACCCACCCTCCTAAATAGAACTCTTCTCCTAAAGCGATGGAGGCCATGATAGCGACAACAAGGGTCTGTACAGGTTGATAAACAGCCACGAAGACAGGGCCACCTCTGTCAATGCACCATATCTGTACAGCGAAGGCAATCCCTGATGCGACCACTCCCTGCAATTTTCCACCAAAAAAAAAGCTTTTTGCTCATTTCGTTTTCATAACACCCCACCACTCTACATTTTTTTTTCAGTAACTGTGTTCGACAATTTTTTTATTATTAAAAAGTATATTTTCAGAATAATATCTTTTTGCTCATTTCAATAATTACAAATAAAATTATTAATGAATAACGGAGCCAATATTACAAAGCAGGGAAATAAATGGCGTATCAAATAAGATAAAGATGCATGACTGGTTACCAATATGTCCAAAGGCTACAACAAAGTTACCCTTTTATTTCTGATCGAAGATTTGACATGCTTTTAACAGTCTAAAGTACACACTGGACTACTCTTTCAGTTCAATTTGATAAGCCATCTTTTCATCATTTTTTTAAGCAAAAAACAAATTCATTATACCCAAAAGTAAATTAATATTTACGCAGGACAGGATTTCGTATTTAAAAAAAAAGAAATTTTTTTTTATCTAATTATCAAGTGTGACCAGTAATTAAATTCAACCATGACCCTTTCTTTCGGTTGTCATGATTAATGTTCCCTAAAACGAAAACCCAGGAATGCTTAGGTCCAAATTAATTAAATTTGACTAATTTCATGCTGTCTGAATGTATAGGAGACTGAATCTCAAAGAGGAAAAAGGGGTGAGATACTAACTGCGTAGAAAATAGTGAAGAGTTCTCCACCAGAGTGGAAAATCCAAGCCTGTGGATCTCTCTCCATAAAGGCAGCAATAATAATGAACTGAATAAGCCCAAAGAAACAAGTGTAGGAGGTGACGGAGAGCCTAGCAGGGTACTTCTTTAGAACTGGTGCCTGCAACACAAGCCAACCAGACCAGGACAAGCAATGGCCAATGAGGTAGAGGCAACCAAGGGTCCAGTTCTTGGCCTCAGCATCTCCAAGTGAAACAAACATTGGTGTGGGTCTGTTTAGATGTTTAGCTGGGCTGTATACCACTGGACCTGTGTATAGAGTGATCACTGAGGCCCCTGCTACACAGCAGATAGTTCCTAGTACTTTTGCTATTCCATCTTTTCTGTTTATCCTCACTTTCTCTATCCTGCATCATAAAAGAAAATAACACGTTTCAGAAAACGAAAATTATGTGTAAAACGATGCATTGACTCGCTCCGCAGATCATATGTATGTGCATAAAATTACACGCGTGATGCAATAAGAGTCTTAAAGAGAGAGAGGGAGAGGGCTTGCCGGAGTAGAGCTGCCATGAGAAAGGTAATAGCAGGGACAGAGTTTTGGATTGCTGATGCGAAGGTGGGTGAAGTGTTCTCCAGACCCAGCAAGTAGAATCCTTGGTTTGCTGTTATTCTGTTCACATGGGAAACAAGAAGAGAAAATGAACGGTATTGGTCTTTCATTGTTTCTAATTTTTATTTTCATTTTCATTTTAAATTAATTGATATATTTTGAGTCATACCCAACAAGTGCAAGGAAGAAGAACTGAAGGACAAAGTTGAGAGTGAGCGCTGGCCTCTCCTTCCTGATCGGACAAAGAGAAAAGAATAAATACACTTGAACATATATAAAGGATGACCGAAGAGAAAATGAAAGGATTAGATTAATGGATGTTAGAGCAGTACTTTTCTAGAAAATATGCAAAGGGAAGGAGCAGAAGCAAAGCGATGGTGTTCCTATAAACTGGGAAAACAAGCTTGCTAACTCCCATATTTAGGGCAGCCCTGGAGACCACATGGAAACCAGCATAACCAAACTGCAAGGCCAACATGGCCAAGTGCAGTTGGAATCTTTCAGGAACCGAACACCGCATCCTCCTCGAAGAAGCTGAACCGCCAACGTCAGCCATTGTAAACCGAGACTGAAAAAACTAACCCTAAAAGGATAGATTCAAGAAAGAAGTGAAGGGAAGCTGTGGAGAGCAAAGGAGGAGTTGGGGTGGTATAAATAAGCTGGAAGCGAGTGAAAGGAAAGAGTAGGTTATGTCATGTGGAAGGCAGTAGCCCTCAAGGGCCCTAGTATTTTAGAGAAAGGGCCTACATAGGTCCTTAAAAGACGTTATGTCGACTGTTAATAGCCTTCAAATGTTTTCGGTTGTCTCCCACATTCTTTTCTCTTCCGCCACCCTTAGATGACACGACAACCTCTATTCCACGTAGAGAGGTTAGAGAGGGAAGGGGGTTAGAGAGGGAGACTATTATCTAACAGGTTTTTGTTTTGGCACCATGCCATTAATGATGATAATTAAGGGAGAGATGAGCCGCCATTGATAGATAGCGCGCACGAGTGGAGGTGGGAGTACCCCATGCGTTTTCATCCCTCATCGAACCCTTCAACCCCACCATATTATCTTCACATTTACACTCGTTACCAGACCTTTACATTTCTTGTATTTTTCTACATATTATTAAAAATTATTTCTAATTAATTAGTTTTTTTTTTTTGCGCTGGTGATTAAGACAATCACTTTTTCGTTAGAAAAAAAAAGAAAAAGCATATAATGATAAATATAAATTTAAAAATATAAAAAATCATCCATGAAACTTCATCTTTATATTTTTAATTTTATTCTCCCCACACTTAATAGATATATAAAAACCCTTTAATAATTTACTATACTTCCATTAATTTTAATATTATATAAAAAAAGATGTCAAAGTCCTTCAATAACTCACCATATTTATATCTATATTGTATTATATGACAATGATATTTTTCTCATTAATATATATATATATATATATTTCAATATATTTATTTTCAGAGTATTTCTCCATATTATTATTTTATTTTATCTCAAAAATTTATTGATTTAATCATTGAAGAGTCCATAAATTCACAAAAATAAACTTTTTACAGGTATTACGCATCCACCTACAACCATTTTGGCTAGAGAGAAGGGATTGAATTTTCAAAATTAAGAGATTAACTGATTATCCAAGACATAAGCCTTATCCATAAACTATTTAGATTTTTCAAAACCATCATCATTGATATTATATGTGGAAAACTAATAAAAAAGCCATCAGTTTTTTTTCTAATAACATTTTCAAGTCATTTAATGGCACATAACCATAACCATGACAAACCTTAGCTAAAATGCTTAATGGATTTACCTGTTACGGCAATCACTTTTACTTATTCAAAATTCCAACAGCTTATTAACCAAATGAAACCCCCCGCTTAGATTGTGTTGGTCGTTCAGGTGTAAAATTAGACTTTGTTACCTGAGCAAGTCTTAACACTCGTGGTAGCCCCATCCTTGAAAATGGTTGACCATGGATCTCTTTAGTGTAATAGCACTACTCTTCAAGGGATGGATCAGAGAGCCTCCTATGACCAAATAACAGGACAACAGTTTCACCTTTCATGGTAACTCGAGACGGTCAACCTCAACAAAACAACAGGACCGCTATTCTATGACCAAATATATACTACCAATGCTAACTAGAATTTAGATAATTAACACAGGTCTCCAAATAGGCTCTCAGACCTTATGTTATCTCTAGAGATATATCAAATATCTTGCTTAGGTTTGGACTCTCTCTCTCTTTCTCCCCCTCCCCCCCTCTCTTTTTTTAATAGAGAGCTCTCATGCCCCATGTCATCGCTAGAAAAACCACATGCCTCCAACTTTTAAAAAAATGCAAGAATTCTCTAAGAAAGAAAATGACTTGGTCTCCTTAGTGCAATAGCGCTGCCCTTCTTGGGTTCCTCTCCGCCCCTATGAAAACTTTTTAAAGATGGGTGTTAACATGAGTTTGTCCTCTTCGTTCCTTAAGAGTTTTTAAAGTATGTGCGTCGATAGGGATTCGTTCCCTTTAGCTTCTTAGAAATTTTTTCTAAATATAAGCTCACTCTCCTTGGGTTCCCCTCAACCATTTGTAAATTTTCTAAGTACAAGCTCCGTCTTTCATGGGTTTCTCTTAGCCTCTTAGAAAAAACATCATTGGGTTTCTCTACTTATAAGAAAAAAATTTTAAGTATAGATTCCTCTATGGTTTCACCTTGTTATCCTGAAAAATTTTATAAACATGGTTCCTTCATGGTTCAGTTCACCTCTAAATATTTAAAAAAAAAATTTCAAATATAGAGCATACCTCTACACATAAGCTCTTTGGTGTATTAATTAGGATCTTCACCCCACTTCTCATACTAAAAAAATCAACAAACTCATCGTACCTAGTACTTTTATAAGTCTTTGCGTATAAAAATCACATATACTTGAGAAGTTACTGATAAATTTAGATTTAAGGGCCTAACACCCCCCTCTAAAAAAAAAAAACAACAACAACAACCTCTATTGAAGCTGAACTAAGGGAAGGACCAATTTTCTTTAGGCTCGATCAAAGAAAGGTTCAAACCTTTCTTGGGCTCAATTAAAGGAAATACCTACCTTCCTAGACTCAGCTGTATTTTGAATTTTATTCTCTACACTTATTAGATATATAAAAGTTTTTCAGGAACCTATCATATTTCTATCGATATTAATATCAAAGGCATATTATATTTTCATCAATATTAATACATATGTTAGATATTTTTTAAAAAAATATTGTTAGAACAATAATATTACACTTTAATATATCATCTCCATAAAAAGACTCATGTGCTATAACAACAAAATGTTCGAGATATCCATTTTTTACATCATATATATATATATAGATGAATAAAGCTCATTTAGATGCAGGTCCACCATTGTTAGAAAGGTAAAAAAAATGCACATCACTTTGGTAAAGGACCATAGTATAAATAAAAAGTAGCTGCCAACAGGAGGAATCCATCTGTTTTGTTAGCGGTCCTTTTTATATAACGGGCTTATACTATATAACATGAATGAAGAAATAACACTGTAATGTTACTAGTCGATCTCAGGTAGGAGAATTAAAGGTTAAAATATGATTAGTTCTATAGGAAACTGATCCTACTCTCGAAGGGTCCTAATGAAGTGTTTCCACCAAGGTTCCCACTCCCAGAGCGAGCACAAATATGGGCTGTACTGAGATCAAATTGCTTTAAGAGACATGCTGCCCCCCCTCAATTGAGACCACCATCATTCTAAAATTCAAAAGAATAGGTCCTGGCCAGGAAGAATATGTTTAGCCTTTTCATGTTTATAAAGTGTTTCTATCTGACACCAATACTTTTACAATAAGCTCGTATGTTCGTATGCATAAGATATAATAATAAAAGTTGGGTCCTGTAAGAGAAGAACTTGGTCTGACGCTGCCTGCGTGAACCGGTCGGAGACCCCCCTGACCATTCCAGTTGTGATCTTAATTGCATTTGCCCAGCTTCATTCTCTTTTGGGTCACATAAGTACATGCCTGACAGCTAGAGTAGATTTTGTTAGCACGAGAGAATCTTCAAAGCCTGTGTGTCTGCCCGTTCGAGGTTTGAGTCGACTCGGTTGTTTGACTTGAATTTAAATTAATTAAACACCTTGAGATTTTATTTTCCTTTCATTAAAAGTTAAAGGCAAGAATTTTGACATGGTAATGATGCTTCTTCTGTAGTAGTGATGCTTTTTTAAATAGAAAAAAGTTGAGAAACATGGGATCTTTAATTATCATCCTTTATTTGGTTTTCGCAGCAGAAAGTAAGAGATCCCAAATATTCAGAATGGTAGGGCAAAGGAGCAATTAGAAAAGAGTGTAGTGTAGTGTAGTGGACTTTTATTTGTCTATGTTTCTGCCTCGTTATAGGGAAAGTAGAAAGATACCACCTCCAGCGGTTGCTTATGGAATTTCATCAAGATATCCTCTCCTTATCACACACCCACACACACACCCACTTGAATATGCCATTACTAAATCTATCTTCCCCATCAATTTGAAAGTAAATTGTGGATGATGTTAATAGAAAGACAATAAACATGTTTCTTAGTACCTTTTATTTTTAAAATGTAAAAATTGTCTCAAAAAACATTTAAAGACACATTTATTTTATATCTTTATTTATGTTTCTTGAACTTAATATATTTTTATTTTTATTGTCTATGTTATTTCTATCATCAATATCTCTGCTTTTTCTATTCTGAAATATTAACCAAATGCAACATAAAATAATCATAAAAAAATAATTTTACAATCTTATTCTGAATATGAAAAATATACTTCATGTATCAAAATGAATAATTTTCTTGCATGGTATCGATAGAGCATGTGTAGTTTACCTTAAAAAATAGAGTTATTATTGTCAAAAGATTATAATGATAATTACATTACCTATCAACAAAAATGTTGCAACTCATGTGTTGCCACCAATTATGTCATGATTTGTGAATCTTATCTCATCATTGATGTCTATAAATAAAAGCATTATTTGAGAGCAAAAATATAAGAGCATGTAGAAAGTGAAGAGAAGAAAAGAAAAATGTTGCAACCCATGTGTTGCCACCAATCATGCCATGATTTGTGAATCTTGTCTCATCATTGATATCTATAAATAGAAGCATTATTTGAGAGCAAAAATATAAGAGCATGTAGAGAGTGAAGAGAAGAAAAGAAAAAGAAGAGTCGCTGCCATGAGCAGTAACACTGCTGCTATATGCAGCAGTGTGTGTGAGCTGAAAGTTGAGTTAGAGTGAATATGATCCTCCTCTTTTATGTATTTATTTTGTATCCTTTCTGTATCTCTAATAATATTGACTCTCCTATGGATGTAGATGATTTGTCGAATCACGTTAAATATTGTGTCAGTATGCTTCGTCTCCAATGAGCAAATATCAGTACATCACCAGTTAAGATTCCGCAACAATTAGTATCAGAGCAAATGGTTTAGAGTGGTGTTTGTTTTTGCTCAAAAATAAAAGTTGTCAAAAATATGTTTTGACCATACCACTGTGTAGAGGAAGAAGAGACTAAGCCACGGGTGAAAACTGCGTCGAAATTGTCCTCATGCGCCGTCACGCACCCAATAACGTTACATCATTTATTGACAAAAAAGTTGCAACCCATGTGTTGCCACCAATTATGCCACGATTTATGAATCTTATCTCATCATTGATGTCTATAAATAAAAGCATTATTTAAGAGCAAAAATATAAGAGCATGTAGAGAGTGAAGAGAAGAAAAGAAAAATGTTGCAACCCATGTGTTGCCACCAATCATGCCATGATTTGTGAATCTTGTCTCATCATTGATATCTATAAATAGAAGCATTATTTGAGAGCAAAAATATAAGAGCATGTAGAGAGTGAAGAGAAGAAAAGAAAAAGAAGAGTCGCTGCCATGAGCAGTAACACTGCTGCTATATGCAGCAGTGTGGGTGAGCTGAAAGTTGAGTAAGAGTGAATATGATCCTCCTCCTCTATGTATTTATTTTGTATCCTTTCTGTATCTCTAATAATATTGACTCTCCTATGGATGTAGATGATCTGTCGAATCACGTTAAATATTGTGTCAGTATGCTTCGTCTCCAATGAGCAAATATCAGTACATCACCAGTTAAGATTCCGCAACAATTAGTATCAGAGCAAATGGTTTAGAGTGGTGTTTGTTTTTGCTCAAAAATAAAAGTTGTCAAAAATGTGTTTTGACCATACCACTGTGTAGAGGAAAAATAGACTAAGCCACGGGTGAAAACCGCGTCAAAATCGTCCTCATGCGCCATCACGCACCCAATAACTTAATATCAAATAATAAAATTAAAATTAAATTAGGTTAATCTTCAAAACTAACAACTTTGATCATGAAACTGAAATGACCATATAAAATATAAAAAAAATCTTGAACAAAATTCTTAACTATCAAAAATTTAAAAAGAAAATAAATAGTAATCAAAACAATGAAAACTAAATCTAGTATAAAAACTAATATGGTATCCAAGTTGCTTCACAATGTTTAGTATGCAAGTTGCTTCACAATGTTTTTTTACAAGAGAAAATTCAAACTATAAATTTAAAAGACTATGTAAGCAAAATCAAGATATTTCATAACATAAAATGAGACATGGATATGATTATGTTTATTAAGTATATTTATTTAAATAAATAAAAGATAAATCTATATTTTAAAAAACTCATGACATAAAAGATAAACACAAATAAAACTGAATGAATAAACCATTTAAAAAAACATTTATGTAAGGCCGAATATGAAACTGAATGAATAAACCATTAAAAAAAAAATTATGTAAGGCCGAATATATTAGCAATATAATTTAAAAATAATTTTTTTATTACAAAAATTCATTTGTATAAAAAAATATTATAGATGAATTAAAACAATACATCAAAAATTGAAATAGAAACAAAACAACTAAAATAAACTTTTATTAAAAAAAGTCATGCAAATATCGTGACTTAAATCATGAAACTGAGATAAACACATAGAAAAAAACCTGAAAATAATCATAAGATCAAGATTAATAAATAACTAATGCAGAATAATAAGATCATACAAAGTCGAATTCCTAACAAATTAAATGTCGAAAGATGAAACAAAAAAAAAATTAATAACATAAAAGGATCGAAAAAAATAAGGGTGAGAAAACATTAATAATTAGAGGGATAAAAATTTTCCATTGGAGGGTTTAATTGAATTGAAAAATAACTTAAAAAAAAAATCTAAAGAATGAGGTTCAAATTGAAAAAAATAAAACAACAAAAAAATTGATTAAATGATGAAATTGAAAGGGAAAAAAACTTCAACAAAAGTATCAAGGACAAATTTAGAAATAAATAAGAACCGAAATGAAAAACCAAACATATGAGAAATTGCAATTAAAAGACTAAATTAAAAAGAATAAAAACTTATATAAATGGAAAAAAAGAACAAAATAAGAAATTAATATATTAAAGATTGAAATTAAAATAATAATAATGGTGTACATTACATATTAAGAGAGACAAAAGAAATGAGGGAAATCAAATGGCCACTGATTATGATTCGATTACTGTAAACTGCCACGCGCCATTCCAAATGGAAGAAAACACGATGACGCAACTAGAGAGACGATAGAAGGCTAGTTACATCCACTAGGTGACATCACACACATCTCCTAAATGAAGTAGACGTCACCCACATGTTGAGGAGTGTCGAGCACACTACAATAGCTTTAAACATTATTTTTAAAAAAAATATATGAAAATACCAAATTGTCTGTTACAACCCTGGCAATTACACAAAATACCCATATAAAAGTATAAAAATACCTCCAAATGCTAATATTATATTTTGCCTTTTTTAAGGTTAAAAATGTAATTTTATTGTATATTAAAATTTAGGGACTCCAAAACACTCTTAACCAACAGCACAATAATTTTTTGATTATGAGACAAATATATTAACTATAACTAAAGCGGCTCAGTCTTTTATTGTGGATTGCATAGTGTAGTCCATAGTAAAAAGGTTGAGTTGTTGTTTTTTTACTGTGGACTACACAATGGAGTCCACAGTGAAAAGGCTGAGCTAATTTTTTTTTTTTGCTTTGTTTTTTTAAGCTTTTTTTTCTTTGTTTTTCTAATGAATATTTTTTTATTTAATTTTTTTTATTAATGTTAAATTTTTTTCTATTTAGTTATCAAACTTTCATGATATGAATTTCGGGTTTGACATGTTAACTTGATTTTTTTTATGTTTCTTTATAATTAATTTTTTCATTTAATTTAGTTTGTTAATGTTAAAAAATTTTCTATTTAGTTATTACATTTTCATGGCACGGATTCCAGGTTTGATAGGTTAACCTAAAATTAATTATGGTTTAACCCGTAAATGTTTTTTTTCTATTCAGTTATCAAACTTTCATGACACAAATCTTAAGTTTGATGGATTAACCTGATTTGAAGGGTTAACCCAATTAATTCAATTTTTTTTCTTTTTCTTCATTAGTTTTTTTCTTGATTTAGGCTTTTTTATTTTAAATTAATCTTTTTGTTTAGTATTTGTTTCTTCTTTTTTTCATTTTAATTAATTTTTTTAAATTAGTTTGTTAATATTAAATTTTTTTTCTATTTAGTTATCAAATTTTTATAATACGGATCTTAGGTTTGACGGGTTAGCCTAGTTAAATCAAAAAATTTTCAAGCGTAGACGAAGAAAGCTTGAGAACTTTTGAAAGAGCTTCCTTGATTGAAAAAAGAGCTTCCTTGCTTGAAGAGTTTATCTTGAAGAAAAATTGTATCTCCAAGCCTCTTTTCTTTAGGTTGAGGCCCTCTATATATAGAGATTTATTGGGGCTCTCATGTCCTTTTCCAATGTCACATTTCATAATTTTATTAGTTGATACTTATTGATGGGATGTTGCATTTATGACAAGATATCTAATAAGATCTTGTATTTATGACAAGATATCTTGAATATCTCATCTCAAGCGTCAACTTTTCAATGGCCAAGAAATATATGAAGGTTCATTTATTTTCCATGTCATTTATTCCAATTTTATTTTATCCTTTCTTTTAAAGAATAAAATAACACAAGGCGAAATTTGATTGGTAAAAAATTTATGTTTTTATTGTTAGGATACTAACATGCAAACTCAACAAAATAAAATACAAGGGATAGGATAAAATGAGAAATAAGACACACAAAAATTTACGTGGTTCACCCAATTAAGCTATGTTCACAGGCAAGTATAGGGATTTTACTAAGTAATGTAGGAATTATAAACTCTCTCAAATAATAGGAGAACAATTAAGAATCTCTTTATTACTAGGAGAAAATGCCTCACTTACTTTTTTCACAAATATCTCACAACTTTGTGGGATTACTCTCTTTTCACCCAATTAACAATGGCTTCCTAATGCTGAAGCCAACTCAAGCTACTACTGTTGTACAACTCCCACTCTATAATATCTGAAGAGGGAAAATAGAAAGATGCATACCCTTCAGTGTATTTGTGCCTGCAGTTCATCTTATTCTCTGTTTAATTTCCAACGACAGCATAGAGGCTCCGTGCTAGTTACGGTAATGATAGGATTGTTGCCATTAACGTGCAATAATCATAGAACATGTGTTGTTTACCCTAAAAAATAGGGTTATCATTATTAAAAGATTATAATGATAGTTGTACTATCTATTGACAAAAATGTTGCAATCCATGTGTTGTCACCAATCATGCCATGATTTGTGAATCTTATCTCACCATTGATGTTTATAAATAGAAGCATTATTTGAGAGCAAAAATATAAAAGTGTATAGAGAGTAAAGAGTAGAAAAGAGAAAGAGGAGCCGCTGCCATGGGCAGCAACACTGCTGCTATATGCAGCAGTGTGTGTGAGCTGAAAGTTGAGTAAGAGTGAATATGATCCTTCTCCTCTATGTATTTATTTTGTATCCTTTCTGTATCTCTAATAATATTGACTCTCCTATGGATGTAGATGCTTTATTAAATCATGTTAAATATTATGTCAGTATGCTTCGTCTCCAATGAGCAAATATCAGTACATTACCGGTTAGGATTCTGCAACAATTAGTATCATAACAAATGGTTTAGAGTGCTGTTTGTTTTTGCTCAAAAATAAAAGTTGTCAAAAATGTGTTTTGACCATACCACTGTGTAGAGGAAGAAGAGATTAAACCACGGGTGAAAACCGCATTGAAATCGGACTTCGAAATCGTCCTCATGCGCCGTCACGCACCCAATAACTTAATATCAAATAATAAAATTAAAAAATTAAAATTAAAATTAAATTAGGTTAATCTTCAAAACTAACAACTTTGATCATGAAACTGAAATGACCATATAGAATATAAAAAAAATCTTGAACAAAATTCTTAACTATCAAAAATTTAAAAAGAAAATAAATAGTAATCAAAACAATGAAAACTAAATCTAGTATAAAAACTAATATGGTATCCAAGTTGCTTCACAATGTTTTTTTACAAGAGAAAATTCAAACTATAAATTTAAAAGACTTTGTAAGCAAGATCAAGATATTTCATAACATAAAATGAGACATGGATATGATTATGTTTATTAAGTATATTTATTTAAATAAATAAAAGATAAATCTATATTTTAAAAAACTCATGACATAAAAGATAAACACAAATAAAACTGAATGAATAAACCATTTAAAAAAACATTTATGTAAGGCCGAATATATTAGCAATATAATTTAAAAATAATTTTTTATTAAAAAAATTCATTTGTATAAAAAAAGATTATATATGAATTAAAACAATACATCAAAAATTGAAATAGAAACAAAACAAATAGAAAAACTTATATTAAAAAAAGTCATGCAAATATCGTGACTTAAATCATGAAACTGAGATAAACCCATAGAAAAAAACCTGAAAATAATCATAAGACCAATATTAATAAATAACTAATGCAGAATAATAAGATTGTACAAAGTTGAATTCCTAACAAATTAAATGTCGAAAGATGAAACCAAGAAAAAAAAATTAATAACATAAAAGGATCGAAAAAAATAAGGGTGAGAAAACATTAATAATTTGAGGGATAAAAATTTTCCATTGAAGGGTTTAATTGAATTGAAAAATAACTTTAAAAAAAATCTAAAGAATGACGGTCAAATTGAAAAAAATAAAACAACAAAAAACTTTATTAAAGGATGAAATTGAAAGGGAAAAAAACTTCAACAAAAGTATCAAGGATAAATTTAGAAATTTCAAAAAATAAGAACCGAAATGAAAAACCAAACATATGAGAAATTGCAATTAAAAGACTAAATTAAAAATAATAAAAACTTATATAAATGGAAAAAGGAACAAAATAAGAAATTAATATATTAAAGATTGAAATTGAAAAAAAAATAATGGTGTACATTACATATTAAGAGAGAGAAAAGAAATGAGGAAAATCAAATGGCCACTGATTATGATTCGATTACTGTAAATTGCCACACGTCATTCCAAATGGAAGAAGACACGATGACGCAACTAGAGAGACGACACAAGGCTAGTTACGTCCACTAGGTGACATCACATACATCTCCTAAATGAAGTAGACGTCACCCACATGTTGGGGAGTGTCGAGCACACTACAATTGCTTTAAACATTATTTTTTTAAGAAAAATATGAAAATACCAAATTGTTCGTTACAACCCCGACAGTTACACAAAATACCCATATGAAAGTAAAAAAATACCCCCAAATGCTAATATTATATTTTTCCTTTTTTAAGGTTAAAAATGTAATTGTATTGTATATTAAAATTTAGGGACTCCAAAACACTCTTAACCAAACAACACAATAATTTTTTGATTATTAGACAAATATATTAACTATAACTAAAACGACTCAGTCTTTTACTGTGGATTGCTAGTGTAGTCCATAGTGAAAAGTTTGAGTTGTTGTTTTTTTACTATGGACTACACAATGGAGTCCACAGTGAAAAGATTGAGCTATTTTTTTTTTTTTGCTTTGTTTTTTTAAGCTTTTTTTCTTTGTTTTTCTAATGAATATTTTTTTATTTAATTTTTTTTGTTATTGATAAATTTTTTTCTATTTAGTTATCAAACTTTCATGATATGAATTTCGGGTTTGACAGGTTAACTTGATTTATTTTTTATGTTTCTTTATAATTAATTTTTTCATTTAATTTAGTTTGTTAATGCTAAAAAAATTTCTATTTAGTTATTAAATTTTCATGACACAAATTCCAAGTTTGATAGGTTAACCTAAAACTAATTATTGTTTAACCCGTAAATATTTTTTTTTCTATTCAGTTATCAAACTTTTATGACACAAATCTCAAGTTTGATGGATTAACTTGGTTTGAAGGGTTAACCTAATTAATTCAATTTTTTTTCTTTTTCTTCATTAGTTTTTTTCTTGATTTAGGCTTTTTTTTTATTTTAAATTAATCTTTTTTTTAGTATTTTTTTCTCTTTTTTTTCATTTTAATTAATTTTTTAAAATTAGTTTATTAATATTAAATTTTTTTCTATTTAGTTATCAAATTTTCATAATACGGATCCCAGGTTTGACGGGTTAGCCTGGTTAAATCAAATTTTTTTCAAGCATAGACGAAGAAAGCTTGAGAACTTTTGAAAGAGCTTCCTTGATTGAAAAAAGAGCTTCCTTGCTTGAAGAGTTTATCTTGAAGAAAAATTGTATCTCCGGGCCTCTTTTCTTTAGGTTGAGGCCCTCTATATATAGAGATTTATTGGGGCTCTCATGTTCTTTTCCAATGTCACATGTTATAATTTTATTAGTTGATACTTATTGATGAGATCTTGTATTTATGACAAGATATCTAATAAGATCTTATATTTATGACAAGATATCTTGAATATCTCATCTCAAGCGTCAACTTTTCAATGGCCATGAAATATATGAAGGTTCATTTATTTTCCATGTCATTTATTTCAATTTTATTTTATCCTTTCTTTTAAAGAATAAAATAACACAAGGCGAAATTTGATTGGTAAAAAATTTATGTTTCTATTGTTAGGATACTGGCATGCAAACTCAACAAAATAAAATACAAGGGATAGGATAAAATGAGAAATAAGACACATAAAAATTTAGGTGGTTCACCCAATTAGGCTATATTCACAGGCAAGTATAGGGATTTTACTAAGTAATGTAGGAATTATAAACTCTCTCAAATATTAGGAGAACAATTAAGAATCTCTTTATTACTAAGAGAAAACGCCTCACTTACTTTCTCACAAATACCTCACAACTTTGTGGGATTACTCTCTCTTCACTCTCTTTTTCTTCTCTCTATCTTGGTGTGTAAAATAAGCTTGGAGATATTGCCTATTTATAGGTAAGAGTACGGGGATAAATGTCATAAATCATGGCACCAATTATGCCATAAATTATACCAATAATTCATCTCCACTCATACTCCACCAATTATGTCAACAACTCATTTCCACTCATTTTTATCTTCCACTAATTATGTGGATTTAATTGATTTAATTAAGTGGTGGCTTTACATAATATAATTCTTTTTTCTGCTAATAAAGTCTATATTTTATCTTTGGTTGTGTCTTGTTAGCTGGATTTCTATATTATGATTGTATTTTGATGTTTATCTATCCTTTTTTTTCTATGTAAACAATCATATTGGCTTGAATAAATTTAAAGGATGGTGTGATTGTACTTAGAATAACTTCTAAGTTGCCAACATAGCTTTGTGAATAAAGGATTAAGTCACAACATAGTTTAAATTGTTTGTTTGTTTGTTTTCCTATGCCTTTCACAGTTTAGCTCATACAGGCCAAGAGTTACATTAGATTTCAAGTATAGTATCTTTTCAAGAATTTGCCATTGATAGGTCCAATCCTCAATCCATTCTCTTTAACAATTTTGTAAGCTCTATTGGTGTAGACTTTTTGGACCGTATAAGGGTCATCCCATTTGAAAAGGCATTTTTTGCCTCCATCTTGACAATACTTAAAACATTGTTGGAGCGTTGAAGAGATGATACCATTTTCATGTATCCATAGTCATCCAAGTAGCATATTATAAGTAGTTTTGTTTAAACTTCATATCTTCCATGTGTATCATAAGCCTTATCTTTCCTTTGGCATTTTGCCCTTCTTGATTAAAACCTTAAATCATTAGATGACTTAGGAAGAGTTCATCCATAGGAATTCTCAGCTCTTTCATAGTCTTAAGAGGTAGTATATTGACTGTTAAGCCATTATCTATCAAGATATGATTCACCATCTTTTTAACAACATATCCTTTAATGAACAACAACCAATTATGGAGTTTTGATCTAAGCAATAAGTTTTTATTGTTGAGGGATATCTTTGTTGTGCATGCACCGTAAGACAAGTTTGAAGAGTCATCATGATTTTCCTTCATAAAAGTTTTAATATAAGTTTTCTCTTCATCAACATGATAGCAAGCAACAAGTATATTTTTAATTCTTCTTATTTGTATTAGCATGTACTCATTAAATGTATCGGGCTTTCTTAGACTTTGAGTTGAAAAACCTTCATTTCTAACTGGTATAGACTTTCATTAAATATTTTGACATGTCGGCTCAATTAGCTTCTTCACCATTAAGATCCTTATTCTATTTGGCTTTTTCATCAGCACGTGCCTCTTCCTTCCTCTTATATGTATGACTAAAGTTCATCCTTCATCATCATAATTTTCAGATAAATCAGGTTTTGAGTTGTCAACATGAGGTGCGATGGTTATACATGGAATTTGACTTGAGGATACAGTGAAGCTCCTAGAAAAAATGATGTCAAGCTCTATAGGTTCAAAGGAGCCAAAACTTATTGTAGGGAGTGACTGATGTGGTCCTAAATTGACCATGGTTATGATATTAGAGGCTGCTATTTCATCATAAAAAATGATATCCCCATTCTCATATAGCCTCATGATCTTATCTTTCAACACAAACCACTTCTCTACGGAATGACTAATCAAACGGTGGTATTTGTAATAGTTTGGATTGTCCACTTGGTTTGCTTTATCATAGCGTTTCACCTTCAATAACTCAATGATATTTGCCTCAAGAAAATTATCCAGTATCTTAGATATGTTTGAGTCGGGAAATGGATACACCTTTTCTTGTTGCTATTTCGAGGATGGTTTCTTTCTTTCACCTTTTTCAAAAGTAGCCAGTGTTACCCAATCATGCCTCTTAACTCCATCCGGTACCCTTATGACAGTTGAGTTAACTACTAAAGATTGTTTTCCCTCGATCTTTGCAGTGCTCTTTTCAAATCTATGACCTTCAAGCTTATCTCTCATTGGCTCTTGCATAGGTAATGATGAACTTTCAGCCGCCGTAATGCTAAGTTCCATGTCATGTGCTCAAGTAGCTAATTCTTTAAAAGACTTTGGTTTGATACCTTTTCAAATATAGTGTAGTCCCTAATGCATCCATTGAATACACATGTCTAGCGTAAAAGTTTCGGTGAGCTGATCTCTACAGTTGAGGCTAAGGTTTCTCCACCGATCAATTTAGTCGATGACAAGCTCTTCCTTCCATTGACGTGCATTAGTGAGTTCAATCATGCTAACAACACAACGAGTGCTGTAAAAATGGTTAAAAAACTTACACTCCAACTGCTCCCAAATATCGATCAAGTCATACTCAAAGTCAGCATACCAATCGAAGGCATTACATTTCAAGAAATGAACAAATTGTTTTACCATGAGATCATCATTAGTTCCGGCATTGTTGTAAATCTCCACAAAGTGAGCTATATATTGCTTATGATTCCCTTTGCCATTGAATTGTTGAAACTTTGGTGGTTGATAGTTCAGAGGCATCCTTAGCAGGTCAATTCATTGGGTGTATAGCTTTAAATAAAAATATAAGGGTTGAACTGAGCTTTCCACTTGGTTCGTGATGGCTTCGTTGATAAGTTCTTTTAGTTGGCTTATGGTAAAGATACCATCAATAATACCACATATATTCCTTGCAACTCTGATTGTAGAATCCTTAATAACATCTAATTGATCTACTTGTAAAGCCTTGGTAGCCGAGGTTTGGCCTCCTTCGTTCATGCTCTCAAGATTGTTCATCAACTTTGCTATCTCATGGTCTTTTTCCTTGAGTGAAGTCGAAAGCCCCTCGATGAGTTTTGTCCAGTTAGCCACTTGATCCTTCAAAGATGTTGTCTTAGTCATCATCACTGACATGGTGTCAAAACCCGAAGCCTTACTTAGTGATTGACATGGAAAAGCTTTTATAGGTGAATTGTCGAAGTCGTCTTGGGTGTCGAAGAGAATTTCACGCACCCCACTTGACTTTAGTAGTGGAGTTACTTGTGGCTTCATCTTTGAGGCAAGATCTTGTGCCCTTTTTGCATTTGAAGTTGATGTCAACTTGAGAGTTGACTTAGTTTGTGCATATAATTCGATGATGAATTTTGTTTTCAATATTGGAGTTGAAGAATATTCAATGATATGTCGACGACTTGAATCAGTAGCCTTGTTGCTCTTGGATGCAACAATGGTGATCATGTTCCTCCTAGTTACCATTGAGAGTTTGGTGAAAATTCTTTCTTGAAGGGACAAGATGAGAGGTAGAAATCTCACCAATGGAGTCGCCAGAAATTTGGAGACACAATTTTGAGCACCTAAAATTAAACAAGCACACATGTACAAATATATGATTTTATTAAATATATGAACGTATACAATCTCTATGTAATGTATTCTTTCAAAAGAACAAGACAATCCTCTGATTCTTCCCTTGAATTTGATGTATGATGACTTAATTTATTTGAGAAATCAAGTCAAGATTTGTACTTTGCAAGAACAGGAATTTGAGCGTATATTGTGAAGTGAGATTTGGTGATTTGATGCTTTGAAGAGTATCTTTGATTCGTCTTCAAAGTGCTGCTGAAGAACTCTCATGGGACGTTTAGGCTTGATCTAACAAAGTTTCGTTCTTTGTAGACTTCAAGCATAAATGAAGGAGGCTTGAGAACTTTTAAGAAAGCTTCATTGCTTAAAGAGAGAGCTTCCTTGCTTGAAGAGTTTGTCTTGAAGAAAAATTGTATCTTCAGGCCTCTTTTCTTTAGGTTGAGGGCCTTTATTTATAGAGATCTGTAAAGGCTCTTAGGTCCTTTTTCAATGCCACATAACATAATTTTATTGGTTGATATTTATTGAAGAGATCTGACATTTATGACAAGATATCTTGAATATCTCATCCCAAGTGTCAACTTTTTATTGACCAAAAAATATATGAAGACTGATTTATTTTCCATGTCATTGATTTCAATTTTATTTTATCCTTTTTTAAAAAAATAAAATAACACATGGTGAAATTTGATTGGTAGAAAATTTATATTTCTAAAATGTTAATGGTTTTCTATTTATTTATCACACTCTCATAACACGAATCCTGTGACCCGATTTGGTAGGTTGATCTAGTTGATTCAGATTTTCTTTTTCTTTTTCTTTTTCTTTTTCTTCATTGGTTTTTTTCCTTTCAATTTCATTTTTAAATATTGATATTAACTATAACTAAAAGGCATCAACATTTTTTCTTCTAATTTCATAACACGAATCCCAGGTTTGACGGATTAACTTGGTTTGAAGGGTTAAACCAGATGATTCAGATTTTTTTTCTTTTTCTTAAGTAGTTTTTTTTTTCTTAAGTAGTTTTTTTCTTTCAATTGTATCTTTTAATATCGATTTGATTAAGAATTAAACTTTATGATTTGTTTTGTTTATTATTCATTAGATTATTGTAATCTCATGAGAGAATTTTACTGTGCTCCTCCTTGCAAAGCACTATTTATCGGAATAATACTTTGCTTTATATTTTTTTAATTAATCTTTTTTTAATTTCATTTAGTAATATTAAAAATTTTTTCTTTTTTAATTATCATATTTTTATAACACGACCTTACAGTCAGATCTATAACTAAGATTCTGGATTTGATGTTGCAACCAAACTTATTTAAACTTGAGTCATGTATGTTTAATATTATTATTAGTATTATAAATATAACTTTTAGGTGAGACGTAGCAACCAGATCCAATGTTTTTAGATATAGCTTTGTAAAAAGGCTTAATACTCTTAATTTTTATTTTTATTTTTGCAGGGCACATTTATAGTATGTTTACTATTAAGAAACTTATGCAAAGTCAATAAAGTTCTTGATTAACAATTCTATATTTTGGTTACTAGGTAAGAATATTTTTGTACCTTGAAAAAGAAGAAAAAAAATCAACACCCCGAACCTGTTGCTGGTGAAGTTATTGGCATGGCTGTAGTTGCTTTTGCTATACATGCAGGAGTTACAGGGACTCATTTTGAGTTATATTATATCTGAATTCGATGGCAAGTGTTTTTTTTTTCTTGGGAAAAGGGCTTGTTTCTTGTGCTGTCAGAGATTTTGTTTATTATTATTATTTTGATAGTAACAAAGATTTCACGGGGAGGAAGACAGAATCATCAAAGATATTAACAGTACAAATCACTGCTGATAAAATTTATTAATGAAGAAAACAAAAATGAATAATTGTATCACAGGCTACACAATGCCAGGCTTGTAAAACTAAAATGAATAAAAAAAAAGAACTGCAAGAAGCTTGATCAGAGGAGCCACCATGCAAGCTTCCCAGAAGTGATCAGAGAAGAGATGAGAACTACTTAAGCATCGCAAGGCAGCAAAAAGTGCTGCAAATGTCTCAGAGCATCATCCATGCTTAGGTACCTCCAATGTTTTGTATTCATGATGGCCAAACTCAACTTTCCTCTCTTGAAATTGCCGTCATCCTCTATACCCTCCTCCTCATCAATACAATTCTCACTGCAAAATCCCAACTTTATCTCAGCAACAAGGCTGCTTGCGGTGACCATGTTTGAGCAACACCCCGGCAATGGAAGCTCCTTGGAAAACAAGTCTTCTGCCTCCGGAACAAGGCTGGCCTTTCCACTACACGATTCCATCATATTAAATACAGCTTTCCAACCTCTTAACACAACGTTCCATGTGACTTTTATCTCCCGTATCGCTTCCTTTTTCAGTGAAGACTCAAGATCTACGTCGACAGCGAACTTGAATATCCCATTAGGATCTACATGGAGTTCATCGCATGGTTTCGATAGGGTGAATAAAGTGGAAGACTCTCCGGTCCTTGCATTGATGACGAAGAGGAGGTCATTTAGGGGCAGGTGGGGTTTTATTGGCTTTTGAAGCTGGAGCTTGGAGGCTGCCGTGGAGGCAATACCGTAAAGGCGGTGACAAGAGAGAGCTGGGTCTACATGTTTGAGGTTGTAGACAGAAGGGTAGTGAGCAGAGCAAATCGGCCGCCAGATATCCTCAGAGGAGAATGACTCCAGCCATGATTTGGACACACAAGAAGCAGCAGCAAGGGATTTAGGGTCTAGATACTGAGCCACTAGAAAAAGAAGCTCCCAAGACGGCGATGGCGAATAGGATACTAGTTTATTCTTGAAGAGTTTTAGTCTTTTGACAGAAACATGATGCATATTTTCTTGACTAGAAGAGCGTTTGAGCTCCGTGAGAGACATGGAGAGATGGCTTAATTTGGTTTCTCCTAATTATTCTAACGATCAATTCTTGGAAGGCTAAAGAATGGAGTAGATTTCAACCCTGGAGGTGCTTCATTATATAGGCTGCTAATCTATTGATCAGCAAGCCGATGGGATTCCTGTTCCATCTCGGACATCCTATTCCGGATTAGTTAGGGTTAATCCTAATCCGGTGACGTAAAAGTTTTTAAGAAAAATCTCGTTTTAACTTTTGACCTAATAATTTTAATAGATTAATGAATTAACTTAGATCTTAAATTT
>NW_011500036.1:438349-465357 GCF_000495115.2 Populus euphratica
GTTTATTAATATTATTTGTTTTTCGACATCATATCGTACTTTAAGTTAGGTTAAATCTATGTTGCAACAGGTCTTTCGGCATTTCTGTTTCGGCTTTCCTCCTGATTGGGAAGAATGTGGAACCAAGTTTCTGAATAGTAACTGTGAAAGCGCGGCAGAGCCTCCGGTGTCTCAAAATGAATGCCGGCCTCTTTTCTTATCATTGCCAGTAGATGATGGTGTCAATAATTTGAAGAATGATGACTCAAAGAATCTTTCACCACTATCGAGATGTCGTGTAAATGATGTAAGTTGGGTGAAAGATAGTGTGGTGGTCCCAGCAAAACCTTCTGGTCACCATGTGGATGTGGCACTATCTTCTGAAAAGATAGGCAGCAAGAAAAGCAAGACCAGGTCCTTTGGAAAGTTGATGGCTAAAAGGTCAAGTAGTTTAGAAAGAATCAGCATCAAGAATGATGCATCGGGGGAATGCTCAGCACTCACGGATTATAATGTGGGCAATATCACTAAATCAAACTTTGACCAGACACTGTCTGTTAGAACTTCAGGTGTGGTACTGGCTGTATCCTTAGAAGTGATCTCGAGTTTAAAGAAAAAGGAAAGGGAAATAAAGAAAAAGAAAAGGGAAAATGAGGGGAACAAGGATGGACTGAAGAGTGGAAGTGATTTCTCAATGCCATCTTTGCCTCAAGGCCCTCAGGTTATGCTAAGATGCATTGAAAATAATACTACACCAGGGCCGTCTCTTTCTAGATCTCCGACTCGGGGAGATTCTGATATTTTAAATCAATCTGATAAATGTCTCGTGAAAAACTCTGTGTTTTCCAGCATGCGGTCAGGTGCGGAAGCAAATATCATTAGTCCATCCATGGAAGAAACAGAGACATTGGATGCTAATCTCATTGATTCTGGACATAGGAAAAGCACTGCCTCTGTGACAAATCTGATAAATATACCGATACAGAAATCAGTCTCTGGACATTCAGTGAGGTACAAAGCCAAAAGGTTGAAATCAGTTGAAGGTAAACCGAAGAGAAATTCAGGCACAACTCTTGATATAGCAGAGGCAATGTTGAGAGCTTCAACAAAGATGAATACACTGTCAGGAAATTCAAAAAGTAAAGAGTAGAAAGAAACAATAGCTGTTGAGAAAGGAGGTTTGTCCATGAAGCAAGCTAGAAGGAAAGTTATTTTTGATGCCGATGTAAGCTATTCTGATTTTTTTTCATGGTAATTTAGTTTTTTTCCTTTCCAAATGTGCAAATCCTCAACATTTATTTTTAATGTCCACCTATTCATAAATCATAACCAGTTACAACTGGCCTGACTTTATGTTTTATCATCTCCATCTTAAAGATAGCTGTTCCCCCAAGAATTCAAGTGAACCTGACTTTATGTTTTATCATCTCCATCTTAAAGATAGCTGTTCCCCCAAGAATTCAAGTGAATTCCTTCTAAGTTTCTGATGTTTTCTTGCCCTCATCACTTGAAAAATGTTCTCAAAAGAAAATTGTAGATATCCTGATCGTTTTAGCATCTGCCAGTCTACCATTTCAAAATAAAGGTTAACATTTTGCCATTTATGTTGGGTTTCTTTTTTGCTTAGTTCTTTATTTAGATTAGACTTGAATATCACCTTTTTTTGGTAATTGAACCTGCTATTATTAGCTATTAGCTGATAGAGCTTTTTATGATCTGTGTTTTTCATTTTCACTTTCGCATGGCACTAAAATGTCTGCCTCAAATTTTATCATTATTTTTTAACACCTTTTTAGTCTACACAAAATACTTGTTTTTAATTTGTCTACCTTGGTAAATTCTTGTAATCAGATAAGAGAAATGACAACATGTATTCATTCTCCAGAATCCTTGAATCTCAAAAGATCCAGATCAGGTTTGTTTGCTATTTTTTTGTAGTTTATTCCTGGTTTATGAATTTTTATACATGAAACATTACAGAAATATGATCTTTTTATGGCCTTTATGACATAAAGATCAGTTTTCTGATTTCAGGAAATCAAAATGAGATGTCTTGTTGCTTATGTTTTTGCAGAAGCTATTTGTCAAACTCTTGAACTGTTTTAGATGGCCATTTCTGAGCTCATGGTTTTCCCCATGTTTGAGAAACCCAGTGATGGAAATCATCTCTATGGAGGGTCTGTTAATATATCTTCTGTAATATGATTCACCAACTGTTTAATTAATTTGTACATGTTGCAGGGAGACTACTTTTACCTACCCTAGATTTCTGGCGCAACCAAATTCCAGTTTATGATGAGGTTAGTGGTATCTCTGGTATATTCCCATTTTTGCATTTTTGGATTGTGATAGCACCTGTTCAGACTTGGCAAACACTGTCCATTAGTTGAACACATATGATATGCTTGAGGATACTAAAGTCCAATTTGCAGATATTGTTTTCTGCATTTAACTCTTAGAGAACGACATATATAGGGTAATATTTTGGGACAGGCATTATGGACATGACAAAAAACACTTTGGGGAGTGTTTTTGATACAGTCATTAACATTGACACGTATCGAAGCTTTGTGATACATGCAATTGTCATTTATGATACAGTCATTAACATTGACACGTATTGAAGCATTGTGAATCTGGTAAAACATGCAGAGTTTGTTGAGTTTTTATAATTAGCTTCACTTGGTCAAAAGTTATGTGTGAAACAAAGCTGTGAAGAACGATTTGAATTTGTCTACAGTAATTGACTTTACAAGAACTGATGTTGTAGGATTGTAAGATTCATTTTAAGGGGTGAGTGATTGGAGGTGATTGCTCTTATCTTGTCATTTCAATTCAGAAACATTTTTTTTCATGGTTCCTGTCTTATTTTCATTACCCATGTCTGTCTCTCCGCATAGATTCCAAATGTTCATTAAATGTATGTTTATTGAACCTCATTAAATCTTTAGGAAGTACACACTTCTAACAAGTTTTCTTTCTGTCACTGCCCTCTCTTCTACCCCCATGGTTTCACAAGGATGATGATACATTAAGGTTCCTTTTGTTTCAGAATCGTAATATCACTGGAGTTCAAGAAGAGCTGGGTGTAGTCGAACCATCTAGAGGTTGGTCTTTTATTTAACTATAGAAGAATTGGTGTTTTTGATTCAAAAAAAAAAAAAAAAAAAACCCTGAAGATTTTTAACTGTACTATGGTGAAAGTAAAGTTTGGTCGGTTATGCAGGTTTTTTTTAGCTAAAAGAATCACTGCTTTTGTACTTTCAAATTTTCTACTAAAGTATTGGATTCAAATCTTGTCCTTACAAGTCAATTGTCATGAAGTGATTATCTTCATTTCTATTTATTCCATTCAGTTATAGAATTGGGTTTTCTAATTGAATGTATTTGCCGCTCATTGCATGGCATACTTTGTCCTCAGGGGTTGAATCTAAGACTCAGAAGAGCAAGAGAGAGTAAATAAAACCACAGTTTCCTTTATCTAGGGGCAATCAATAATCACCATGGAGCAAAGCCATTAGTTTGGGAGGGGAGGAATGGAGATGGTGATGGGAAACAAAGGGCTAAAGGAGGTAATTGTTGTAATGATGAGGGATTAAGTTGGTCTCTTCAGAATTGGCATTAGCACCCAATCTAGGATCTTATTTTTGTCATATGCAACCGTTTGTCATGTTTTCCTATCCTCGAACTGGTCTTTCATAATAGTAGTTTTTTATTTTTATTTTTTCTGAAAATCTGATCCAATATAATTCATAGTTCCATTTCCTCCCATCATTTTTGTTTTTCCTCTGAAGGATTTCTTTCATTTTCTTCCTTTATCCAAATGGAGAGACAATTATAATCTTTATTCATTCATTCAACTTCAAACATCAAGGGGATCGTTTCTTTAATTGGGTTCTCAAACTAGAAGTTCCTCCGATTGGGTTTCTGAAGTTTTAATCATTTCGGAATTGAGTCTTCCTTCCATGTCCGTGAAAGCTTTTTCTATCTAAACCGTTTATTTTATGCAATAAAATTGGACCTCTTTGAGAGATTTTGGCATATCCTATTGCAAATTTCTGATAATTTCGGGAGAAACCCAGTTACGGAATCCTTGATCTGTTGGGAACCAAATTAAGAAATTATTTTGTTCATGGACCACATTGAAAATAAATAAATCTGCATATGGTGGTAAATGCAGATTGCACACTTTTGCATCAGAGTAAGCATCAATAATCTACCATCAAACTAGGTATGAAGATTAGTTAGAAGAGCAAGGCAGATGGCAGAAGGCACAGCTTTTGGTACGGTGCAATTGCTGGTTGATTTCCATGCTTACTAAAAGCATAAATTTTTGAAGATTAGTTAGTGATCTCTTATTCTCTACTCTTTTTTTTTTTTTTACCTTGCTAGAGCTTCTACATATAACATCATTATCATATTTGAATAGCTGAAATAATCTTTCATTCAAATGAAGAATTATTTTTTTATCATAGTGTCCAGGTCTGATTTGAGTGAGGGCTGGGGTAACTAGATCACCAGGTTAACCCATTTATCATCATGTCAATCTGAATTTTTTTTTCAAAATGATTATGTTTTAGTTTTTTTTTTAAAAAAAAAATCCTTAATATTGACTTGATTAGATTAGGACTGAGTTACGTCAAATCAATCAAGTAGAATCAATCAAGTAGCAAGTTCATATATTAGATCACTTAAGTTTAGCTGAGTTAATATAATTATCAATTCAAATGTTAGATTTTGAATCTCAAATTTGCAAGGTCAATTTGTTAGGCTAGTCGGGCTTTAATAACTATGATTTTTACAAGGAAAAATGCAATAAGTTGGGCGTTAACAACTATGTTTGTTGTTTTTGACAAGTAAAATTGTAAAAATGCATCGAGAGAAAATGGAACTTAATCTTAAGAAATCCAAACTTTATTATTATTATTATTTGAAGAAATCTAAAATCAGAAATTACTGTAATGATACGTTTATGAGTTTCAAAGGCCTAGGGAGAAATTCTCTGGCTAGAAGCTGGAAATGTAAAAGAGGCATCAATGTCCTTGCCCTTCAAGAACTTCTATTTCTTTGGATTGGAGTTGTAATTTGGTTCTTGACGAGGAAAGAATCTGACCCCAATAGTGATCATTCTGATCGACAACATCGCTTCTGCTAATTCCTTCTGAGCCTCCATTGTTTTCTGATCACAGTCAGCATAAAACTAACGTTAGATGCTATTTCCAGCAAAACCCATTAAGGCAGGGATAAAGTCTAAGGCGGTACCAGCTAGAACTGTAGCATACCTGGCAGCTTTACTCGATGATCACTAGACGAGTCCACTGTCCATCGTCTAGACAGGGTGATGCAAGTGATTTCGGCAACTGCACAGCATCGGCTTCGCCACAGCTGTCCTGATGATCACTAGACGAGTCCACTGTCCATCTCATTGGAACAACCAAATTCCTGCAGCAGAAATGGAAAAGTGATAGGCAACATTTTGAATCCTAAGAATAAAAAATATCTTGAAATCTTTGCAGTTAACTTACCCCTCCATACATTTGTATAAGCAGCGATTCATCTGCTCCTCCGTATAATTCCGAAACAAGGTGTCGAGACGCGGTGCTAGTATTGGTATATCAGATGATGGTAAAATATCCCAAACCTTCAAAATTTGAACGCAGAATGAGTTTTCCTGCAGAATGTCCACAGTCCAGATCATATTTAGCTGTCCATTAACATTATACTGCTCTATCAGTGGAGAAGAAAGGCCATTGTGAACCATTAGGCTTCTGTTCTTGCGAGACTGATGCTGACGCCAACCATTTGAAAGCTTGGCTAGTAGGGGAAGCACTTCCTTACAGATTCTGACATTCCTAACTCTCGCCATGGATCTCCGAAAATCATCACTGAAAAAAACCTGTATTAAAGTGAAGGTAACAGCTAATTAATACTTGGCACCGGAGCATGACATTACAGTGGGCTAAGAAGCAGTAATATCTGTTCTGAAGAATGGCTCCAGTTCCATGGATCAGCAGAGCAGCAACTATTGTATATTCTGTTAATATTTCTGAAAAAAATATTCAAGACTTGCCAAGAAATAATAAGCTCACCATCCATCTTGCATTCCGGAACAATGGAGAGTGAGTTTGTAGTAGAACATCAAGTCGGCCATGCTCGATCAAGCTTTCTGTAATAGCCTGAGCCAAACTCTCATCCTCTTCAGCGTTATAGAAGCATTGCCGATGCTTCGCATCGTTGACTATCTTCTTCCAAATAGAGCCACTCCTAACTAAAGTTGCTTCATTTCCTAAAATCCAGAGGCAATACCTCCACGCCAGAAAATATAAAAGTTCAAATAGGAATGGAGAGACAAAAAAAAAAAAAAGGAAACGAAACTTTTGAGCTGCTGATGTTTTCTCGATTCTTATGTAGTACCTTGCACGAGTCAGCGCCACATTTGCTCGTCGAGGATTCGAAACAAAACCCACCGATCCGTTCTCATTGCTTCGAACAGTAGAGATAATTATCAGATCCTCCTCTCCACCCTGAAAACCATCAACCGTGCCAACACTTACAGAAAAGGCACTGTCAGAATCTGAAATGAATTTCCCAATCTTCTCTTGAATTGCATGAACTTGAGCCTGGTATGGTGATATGATACCTATGCTAACCTTCTTCCCAGTGCCATTAATATCTGTAACATCAACATGAAGTCAAAAGAATTCTGTAAATCTATAGATACATCAGAAACATCTGATATTTCTAAATAGAACCTTTGAAAAGTCTCCCAACTATATCAGCAGCAGCAGCAGCCTCGACTGTATTTTTGAAACTCTGTTTCTCAACAAATTCCTCTTTTCCATGGGCTATATTTATGAAAGAGTAGGATTCAAACATGTCTCCTTGGAGGAACCGTCTCCTGTAGCCAGTTTCTTTGACGTTTGGCGCATCCAAAACCTGCTTCCCATAGAACTCCGTATTCGGAAATAAGCTTATTGATGGATGCATTCGATATTGAATGTTTAGAAGATGGCTCTTGCATCCCAGCTTTACGAGCCTCTCAAACAAACTTCTACCAAAACCAGCCTTCTCTGAAATCTAATAGTGGTGCGTTTTAAACATGTTACGGTATGAAAAAGTAAAAGGTTTTGATGGCATCAAAAGATAGAGGAATAGAACCATTCAGGAAATCCAAACCTCGCTATTAACGATGGCAGGCAATTGCTGTTCATCTCCTATGAGAATAGCATGGTGAAGGCCGGAGAGTTGTAAGGGGATGGTTGATTCACATTCTTTGAGCTGAGCAGCTTCGTCAATCACCAAGCAACGCAGAGGTGCCATTCTTATACTATGCAGCCTGGCAGAGCCTGACACGGTACAGAAAAGCAGGCATGCATTTGATAAGCAGAATTTCTCAATAGCATTTTTATCAGCGAATTCTGGAACCTGAAATTTTAGAGAAAGTATGCGTAGAGTGTTGAGGCATTCCCTTATTTCATTTCTCAACTTTATACGATTATGAAGTGTTCTTTCTTCATCTTCATTTTCCCATGGAATCTGCTTTAAACCTTCATTGGCAGCACTGAGACTAAGCAACAAGGTTTCAATTGATGTCATCAAATCAAGAGCCCTGGTCATGATCCTCATCACTTCTAATGAAATCAAAGAAGTCGGTAAGTGTGTATACAAATTCACAATACAGAACTTTAATTGCTTTCCGGAGAAATCAAATCTTTTCCATACGAATCGATCACAAGTCAAAAGTCCTTCCTTTCCCATGTTATCCTGCAAGTACAAACTGTATTGCGCTTCAGAGTCTTCAAGTAAACTTATCAATGAAGCTAAACTGTGTTTCCAGCCAGTTGATGGATGAAAGCTCTTCTCAAGTGTATCAGCACGATGATCAAGAAATACATGAAGAAGGCCATTCTGATCACCATCAACCTTCATTCTCTCCCGATTCCCAAACAGAATTATGTCTCCCATGCCATAAGTTTCATATCCAACTACATCGGCAACTGTACTCACGACACGAGCTGCAACTTCTAACGCTGCAATGTTAGTTGGAACACATGTAAGTGTTCTGCATTTCATTCTTAATAGTGAGTGTAATATGCAACTAGCTGTCTTTGTTTTCCCAGTTCCTGGAGGACCGTGTAATAATTTGACAGAATAAAGATGACAGCATCTGGCTGTGTGGATACAGCTTGAAACCGCAGCTTCTTGCGAGCTGTTTAAATTAAAAGACTGTAATGTTTCCCTTATGCAGGCAGAGGCAGCATCACTTTTTTTACGAGAAGAGCAGATAGTACAATTTTCACCATCCTGCATGAGATCAGTTATAAATGCAGTCAAGCTCAATATAGAAATGAATACAAAAAATAGATTTGCCATCTTCAAAGCTGGGGGTTACAAAAATGAGATTCTGAATCAAGAAACCAGAATCATAGTTCTTCTTACATTGAAATTATTTTGCAGCACTTTCTGAATAACGTTCATGTTCCTCCCTTCGAGTTCCAAGTGCAACGATCTCCATATTCGCAAATTTGTCGTCAGATTTATCAAATGAACAGCAAAGAGTGTTCCCTTGTTCAAGCCTTCTTCATCCACTATGGGCTTCGAAGACAGAATCGAGGGTGTCAAACGATTTCCCCTTTTCACGGCATGAACGAAAGCAACAAAATAGGATTGCTGGGTATTCCTTAAATCATCAATGCACTTCAGTTTCACATTTGTCAGGGCTATAAGATCCCCAACCCAAGGCACATATCCACCTCTGGTTTCTTCCACCGACATTTCGTAAAACAAGTCCTTAGGTAGCTTGTAATCCTTAGATTTTCTAACACGAAGTATTCTACAAGTTGGTGCTGCAGCCAGTGATTCTGTACTTGAAAGCAAATCAGCATGTGTTTCCACATGTAGGGGTGTAATGAATGCTTTCATGTAATGAGCTGTTGACATGAAGGAGTTTGGGATCTCCTCCACCTATTAGGGGACAATGTCAGAGTTCAGAATCATTCTCATGCTTGTAATCTGGCTAGCAGGAAATCTTGGTATGAATTTTTAAGAGCTTAATTTGCCAAACTTTTGAAGAAAATCTTGCAGTGGAAAAACCAACTGGTTTTGACAGAAATTTAAATCCAAAAGCTCTTAAAAGAACATAATGTTAGAAAATTTGTTCCAAGGGCCAAATTAAAATGGTTAAACTTAATTTAGTTAAGACTTTATTGAAAAAAAAATTTCAATAAGATTTTTTAAACAGAAATATTAACATGGTTTAAATAAATTATATATATTATATGTAAACTAGAAATTAATCTCAAACAGTACTTTAGTGTGTTCCTGTAGAATCTAAAACCCTTGATACGTCATCGAATAAATAAAAAAAATTTCTTATAATTTATATAATAAAAAATTAAAGAATCATAAATAAATATAAGCAAAGTGACCTTGGCTCTAGATACCGGCATGGACTTGGATCTCATGTTTTGGAGACTAGCTATAGCAATTCACTGTATTATTGACTTGAATTTGGTTCTGACTCTTCTTTAGCATGTAATGAACTATTTTTTATTAATTCATTAATTGATCTAGTCTATGAATAATAAATATGAAAAGTTTTTTTATTCAACATGAAAAGGTAAAATTCAAAAAATATTGTTAATTTTGTTTTATGGTGGATTTTTCAAACTTTTCTACACCTTAGTTTTTCAGCTTATTCTCTTTAATTTAGAAATACAACTAAAAATGATAATAATAGGACATTAATGACAAATAATTAATTATTGACAACAATAAATTCTCAATCTAATAAAAGAAGTTGAAAGAAGAGTATTTGATAGGTTTTCAAACTCTTCTACGTCTTAGTTTTTCAACTTATTCTATTTAGTTTCAAGCTATATTTTTCCTTGAGCTTTCCTTCTTAAAAGAACTATGAAGAACTAAACAAAACATGGAATAAGATTATGATCTTCCAAGAGAATGTTATTGCAAATTAACAAACCTGGTCTTTGTAAAGATCCTTATTGAGCACATCTTGAATAGACCAAGAAAACACTAAATCTAGAAACCCTCTACCCTTGACCTTTTCCCACTTCACATGATCAGTTCTCTTGTCCATGGCTTTCCTGTTACATATTCATCAGCTTCTCAAAAAACACAACAACATTATATGGTTATTATGAGTTGCAAAATGAAGCACAAACTCACCTATACCATAGCAAACCCAGAACAGTTAATGTCTTGAGCACTTCTGCTAGTGAAAGAAAAGTATATGCCGTGCTTTTCCTTGGAAACGAAGAAAAGCTTGGTACATTGAAAATGTATTCCTTTCATAGACTTCATGTACCACCGATCATTGTAGTCAATGACAAGCTCTTCATTTCATTGACGTACATTAGTGAGTTCAATCATGCTAACCACATAACGAGTGCTGTAAAAGAGATTAAAAACTTGCACTCTAGCTGCTCTTAAATATCGATCAAGTCAGACTCAAAGTTAGTGTTCTAATTGAAGGCATTACATTTCAAGAAATGAAAAAAATTGTTTTACTACGAGATTATCATTAGTTCTGGCATTGTTGTAAATCTCCACAAAGTGAGCTATATATTGCTTATGACTCCCTTTGCCATTGAATTCTTGAAACTTTGGTGGTTGATAGTTCGAAGGCATCTTTAGCAGGTCAATTCATTGGGTGTATAGCTTCGAATAAAAATGTGAGGGTTGAACTAAGCTTTCCACTTAGTTCGTGATGGCTTCGTTGATAAGGCTTTTTAGTTGACTTATGGTAAAGATACCATCAATAATACCACATATATTCCTTGCAACTCTGATTGTAGAATCCTTAATAACATCTAATTGATCTACTTGTAAAGCCTTGGTAGACGAGGTTTGACCTCCTTCATTCATACTCTTAAACTTGTCCATCAACTTTGTTATCTCATGGTTTTTTGCCTTGAGTAAAGTCAAAAGCCCCTCGATGAGTTTTGTCAAGTTAGCCATTTGATCCTTCAAAGATGTTGTTTCAATCATCATCACTAACATGGTGCCAAAACTCGAAGCCTTACTTAGTGATTGACATGGAAAAGCTTTTATAGGTGAATTGTCGAAGTCATCTTAGATGTCGAAGAGAATTTCACGCACCCCACTTGACTTTAGTAGTGGAGTTACTTGTGGCTTCATCTTTGAGGCAAGATCTTGTGCCTTTTTTACATTTGAAGTTGATGTCAACTTGAGAGTTGACTTAGGTTATGCATATAATTTGATGATGAATTTTGTTTTCAATATTAGAGTTGAAGAATATTCAATGATATATCGACGACTTGAATTAATAGCCTTATTGCTCTTGGATGCAACAATGGTGATCATGTTCCTCCTAGTTGCCATTGGGAGTTTGGTGAAAATTCTTTCTTGAAGGGAAGAGATGAGAGGTAGAAATCTCACAAGTAGAGTTGCCAGAAATTTAGAGACACAATTTTGAGCACCTAAAATTAAACAAGCACACATGTAAAAATATATGATTTTATTAAACATATGAACGTGTACAATCTTTATATAATATATTCTTTCAAAAGAATAAGACAATCCTCTGATTTTTCCCTTGAATTTGATGTATGGTGACTTCATTTATTTAATAAATCAACTCAAAATTTATACTTTGCAAGAACGCGAATTTGAGCGTGTATTGTGAAGCAAGATTTTGTGATTTAATGCTTTGAAGAGTATCTTTGATTCGTCTTCAAAGTGTTGAAGAACTCTTATGGGGCGTTTAGGCTTAATTTAATAGAGCTTAATAAGATTTGGTGATTTGATGCTTTGAAAAGTACATTTGATTTGTCTTTATAGTGTTATTGAAGAACTCTTATGAGATGTATAGACTTGATCCAATAGAGTTTTGTTCTTTGTAGACTTCAAGCATAGATGAATGAGGCTTGAGAACTCTTAAGAGAGTTTCCTTGTTTGAAGAGAGAGTTTCCTTGCTTAAAAAGTTTGTCTTGAAGAAAAATTGTATCTTCAGACCTCTTTTCTTTAAGTTGAGGCACTTTATTTATAGAGATCTGTAGAGGCTCTTAGATCCTTTTTCAATGCCACATAACATAATTTTATTGGTTGGTATTTATTGAAGAGATCTGACATTTATGACAAGATATCTTGAATATCTCATCCCAAGTGTCAACTTTTTATTGACCAAAAAATATATGAAGGCTCATTTATTTTCCATGTCATTGATTTCAATTTTATTTTATCCTTTTTTTAAAAGAATAAAATAACACATGGTGAAATTTGATTGGTAGAAAATTTGTATTTCTAAAATGTTAATGGTTTTCTATTTAGTTATTACACTCTCATAACACAAATACTCTAACCCGATTTGGTAGGTTGACCTAGTAGATTCAGATTTCTTTTTCTTTTTCTTCATTTGTTTTTTCCTTCCAATTTCATTTTTAAATATTCCAACTATAACTAAAAGGCATCAATATTTTTTCTTCTAATTTCATAACACGAATCCCAGGTTTGACGGATTAACCTGGTTTGAAGGGTTAAACTAGTTAATTCATATATTTTTTTCTTTTTCTTAAGTAGTTTTTTTTCTTTCAATTTTATCTTTTAATATTGATTTGATTAAGAATTAAACTTTATGATTTATTTTGTTTACTATTCATTAGATTATTGTAATTTCATGAAAGAATTTTACTATGCTCCTCCTTGCAAAGCACTATTTATCGGAATAATGCTTTATTTTATTTTTTTAATTAATCCTTTTTAATTTCATTTAGTAATATTAAATTTTTTTCCTTTTTTAATTACCATGTTTTTATAACACGACATTACAGTCAAATCTATATCTAAGATTCTGGATTTGATGTTGTAACCAAATTTATTTAAACTTGAATCATATATGTTTAATATTATTATTAGTATTATAAATATAATTTTTAGGTCAGATGTAACAAATACATCCAATGTTTTCAGGTATAGCTTTATAAAAACACTTAATAGATTTTGTTTTTGCAGGCCACATTTATAGTATTTTTAGTATTAAAAAACTTATGCAAAGTCAATAAAGTTCTTGATTAACAATTCTATATTTTGTTGACTAGGTAAAAATATTTTTGTACCTTGAAAAAGAAGAAAAAAATCAACACCCCGAACCTGTTGCTGGTGAAGTTATTGGCATGGCTGGAGTTGCTTTTGCTATACATGCAGGAGTTACAGGGACTTACTTTGAGTTATATTATATCTGAATTCGATGGCAATAGTTTTTTTTTGGGAAGAAGGGTTTGTTTCTTGTGCTGCCAGAGATTTTGTTTATTATTATTATTTTGATAGTAACAAAGATTTCACGGGGAGGAAGACAGAATCATCAAAGATATTAACAGTACAAATCACTGCTGATAAAATTTATTAATGAAGAAAACAAAAATGAATAATTGTATCACAGGCTACACAATGCCAGGCTTGTAAAACTAAAATGAATAAAAAAAAAAGAACTGCAAGAAGCTTGATCAGAGGAGCCACCATGCAAGCTTCCCAGAAGTGATCAGAGAAGAGATGAGAACGACTTAAGCATCGCAAGGCAGCAAAAAGTGCTGCAAATGTCTCAGAGCATCATCCATGCTTAGGTACCTCCAATGTTTTGTATTCATGATGGCCAAACTCAACTTTCCTCTCTTGAAATTGCCGTCATCCTCTATACCCTCCTCCTCATCAATACAATTCTCACTGCAAAATCCCAACTTTATCTCAGCAACAAGGCTGCTTGCGGTGACCATGTTTGAGCAACACCCCGGCAATGGAAGCTCCTTGGAAAACAAGTCTTCTGCCTCCGGAACAAGGCTGGCCTTTCCACTACACGATTCCATCATATTAAATACAGCTTTCCAACCTCTCAACACAACGTTCCACGTGACTTTTATCTCCCGTATCGCTTCCTTTTTCAGTGAAGACTCAAGATCTACGTCGACAGCGAACTTGAATATCCCATTAGGATCTACATGGAGTTCATCGCATGGTTTCGATAGGGTGAATAAAGTGGAAGACTCTCCGGTCCTTGCATGGATGACGAAGAGGAGGTCATTTAGGGGCAGGTGGGGTTTTATTGGCTTTTGAAGCTGGAGCTTGGAGGCTGCGGTGGAGGCAATACCGTAAAGGCGGTGACAAGAGACAGCTGGGTCTACGTGTTTGAGGTTGTAGACAGAAGGGTAGTGAGCAGAGCATATCGGCCGCCAAATATCCTCAGAGGAGAATGACTCCAGCCATGATTTGGAGACACAAGAAGCAGCAGCAAGGGATTTAGGGTCTAGATACTGAGCCACTAGAAAAAGAAGCTCCCAAGACGGCGATGGCGAATAGGATACTAGTTTATTCTTGAAGAGTTTTAGTCTTTTGACAGAAACATGATGGATATTTTCTTGACTAGAAGAGCGTTTGAGCTCCGTGAGAGACATGGAGAGATGGCTTAATTTGGTTTCTCCTAATTATTCTAACGATCAATTCTTGGAAGGCTAAAGAATGGAGTAGATTTCAACCCTGGAGGTGCTTCATTATATAGGCTGCTAATCTATTGATCAGCAAGCCGATGGGATTCCTGTTCCATCTCGGACATCCTATTCCGGATTAGTTAGGGTTAATCCTAATCCGGTGACGTAAAAGTTTTTAAGAAAAATCTCGTTTTAACTTTTGACCTAATAATTTTAATAGATTAATGAATTAACTTAGATCTTAAATTTAATTAGATTAATAATAAAATATATTTAAATTAAAATTTAATTTAAGTTTAGTTAGATTGGATTTAATAATCAAATTAAGTGGAGAAATATATTTTTTTAGGTACTCATGTGATTTATTTAGAACTTGTTGTTAAATGTTATAATAATAATTATTTTTTAAATGGTTTATTGTTTTAAAATATATTAAGTGGTAGAAGGTTTTAAGAAAAATCTCGTTTTAACTTTTGACCTAATAATTTTAATAGATTAATGAATTAACTTAGATCTTAAATTTAATTAGATTAATAATAAAATATATTTAAATTAAAATTTAATTTAAGTTTAGTTAGATTGGATTTGTTAGATTTGGTTTAATAATCAAATCAAGTTGAGGAATAATTTTTGTTTTTATGGCAGTGATTTATTTAGAAATTGTTAAATGTTATAATAATAACTGTTTTTTTAATTTTTTTTAATATATTAAAATAATATATATTTTTTATTTTTTAATATTAACAAATCAAAAAAATATAAAAATATAAAAAAATAATTAAAGCAAAAAAGAACTTAATTTTTTTCCACCGCGAAAACAAACAAGCGGTGTCTAACTATCCTTTATACGACAGCGTTTTTAATAATAGGGCTCCTAATTCTCTTTCTTCTTTCTCAACGGTCACTTCGCTTCTCTCTTATTTCTTCACCTTCATCCCATGTTCCAGTATCAAGATGACTACCGAAGCCGCCACCTCATCTTTCCAGAAAACAGTTAGTTACTAATCACTGCTTTCTTTTACCACCGCTTTTACACTACGATGCTGATAATGTCTCCAATTTTAATTATTTTTTTGGAAAAAATAGGTGTTGTTACATGACTGGTGGTTGATCAAAGCCGAGCAGGAGTTCCAAGGGAAGAAAATTGCTGTTGCCGGCTTAACTTCTCCTGAGTAATTATTTATTTTTACATTATCTCTCTTATAATCTTTGATTTCTTTGTAAATAATTATTATTTTTTAATTATTAAATGTTTCAGGAAAAAACCTGTTCGTGTGTTTCACTCAGCAGCAATTACCAAAAGATACGATGTTTTCACTCTTCAGACAGCTGATGGCGTCAATGTTCTTCTCCAAGGTTATATTAACAGGACACTCACTGTTGAAAATGGATTTTCTTCTCAGGTTTTCTTTTTTCCTTATTTTTTTTCGTGTTTATTAATATTATTTGTTTTTCGACATCATATCGTACTTTAAGTTAGGTTAATGTGTATGTTGCAACAGGTCTTTCGGCATTTCTGTTTCGGCTTTCCTCCTGATTGGGAAGAATGTGGAACCAAGTTTCTGAATAGTAACTGTGAAAGCGCGGCAGAGCCTCCGGTGTCTCAAAATGAATGCCGGCCTGTTTTCTTATCATTGCCAGTAGATGATGGTGTTAATAATTTGAAGAATGATGACTCAAAGAATCTTTCACCACTATCGAGATGTCGTGTAAATGATGTAAGTTGGGTGAAAGATAGTGTGGTGGTACCAGCAAAGCCTTCTGGTCACCATGTGGATGTGGCACTATCTTCTGAAAAGATAGGCAGCAAGAAAAGCAAAACCATATCTTTTGGAAAGTTGATGGCTAAAAGGTCAAGTAGTTTAGAAAGAATCAGCATCAAGAATGATGCATCGGGGGAATGCTCAGCACTCACGGATTATAATGTGGGCAATATCACTAAATCAAACTTTGACCAGACACTGTCTGTTAGAACTTCAGGTGTGGTACTGGCTGTATCCTTAGAAGTGATCTCGAGTTTAAAGAAAAAGAAAAGGGAAAATGAGGGAAACAAGGATGGACTGAAGAGTGGAAGTGATTTCTCAATGCCATCTTTGCCTCAAGGCCCTCAGGTTATGCTAAGATGCATTGAAAATAATCCTACACCAGGGCCGTCTCTTTCTAGATCTCCGACTCGGGGAGATTCTGATATTTTAAATCAATCTGATAAATGTCTCGTGGAAAACTCTGTGTTTTCCAGCATGCGGTCAGGTGCGGAAGCAAATATCATTAGTCCATCCATGGAAGAAACAGAGACATTGGATGCTAATCTCATTGATTCTGGACATAGGAAAAGCACTGCCTCTGTGACAAATCTGATAAATATACCGATACAGAAATCGGTCTCTGGACATTCAGTGAGGTACAAAGCCAAAAGGTTGAAATCAGTTGAAGGTAAACCGAAGAGAAATTCAGGCACAACTCTTGATATAGCAGAGGCAATGTTGAGAGCTTCAAGAAAGATGAATACACTGTCAGGAAATTCAAAAAGTAAAGAGTAGAAAGAAACAATAGCTGTTGAGAAAGGAGGTTTGTCCATGAAGCAAGCTAGAAGGAAAGTTATTTTTGATGCCGATGTAAGCTATTCTGATTTTTTTTCATGGTAATTTAGTTTTTTTCCTTTCCAAATGTGCAAATCCTCAACATTTATTTTTAATGTCCACCTATTCATAAATCATAACCAGTTACAACTGGCCTGACTTTATGTTTTATCATCTCCATCTTAAAGATAGCTGTTCCCCCAAGAATTCAAGTGAAATTCCTTGTAAGTTTCTGATTTTTTCATGCCCTCATCACAGTTTCTGATGTTTTCTTGCCCTCATCACTTGAAAAATGTTCTCAAAAGAAAATTGTAGATATCCTGATCGTTTTAGCATCTGCCAGTCTACCATTTCAAAATAGAGGTTAACATTTTGTCATTTATGTTGGGTTTCTTTTTTGCTTAGTTCTATATTTAGATTAGACTTGAATATCACCTTTTTTTGGTAATTGAACCTGCTATTATTAGCTATTAGCTGATAGAGCTTTTTATGATCTGTGTTTTTCATTTGCACTTTCGCATGGCACTAAAATGTCTGCCTCAAATTTTATCATTATTTTTTAACACCTTTTTAGTCTACACAAAATACTTGTTTTTAATTTGTCTACCTTGGTAAATTCTTGTAATCAGATAAGAGAAATGACAACATGTATTCATTCTCCAGAATCCTTGAATCTCAAAAGATCCAGATCAGGTTTGTTTGCTATTTTTTTTGTAGTTTATTCCTGGTTTATGAATTTTTATACATGAAACACTACAGAAATATGATCTTTTTATGGCCTTTATGACATAAAGATCAGTTTTCTGATTTCAGGAAATCAAAATGAGATGTCTTGTTGCTTATGTTTTTGCAGAAGCTATTTGTCAAACTCTTGAACTGTTTTAGATGGCCATTTCTGAGCTCATGGTTTTCCCCATGTTTGAGAAACCCAGTGATGGAAATCATCTCTATGGAGGGTCTGTTAATATATCTTCTGTAATATGATTCACCAACTGTTTAATTAATTTGTACATGTTGCAGGGAGACTACTTTTACCTACCCTAGATTTCTGGCGCAACCAAATTCCAGTTTATGATGAGGTTAGTGGTATCTCTGGTATATTCCCATTTTTGCATTTTTGGATTGTGATAGCACCTGTTCAGACTTGGCAAACACTGTCCATTAGTTGAACACATATGATATGCTTGAGGATACTAAAGTCCAATTTGCAGATATTGTTTTCTGCATTTAACTCTTAGAGAACGACATATATAGGGTAAATTTGTGACAGACATGACGATATTAATGCTTGACTCTTCAAATAAGTAATATTTTGGGACAGGCATTATGGACATGACAAAAAACACTTTGGGGAGTGTTTTTGATACAGTCATTAACGTTGACACGTATCGAAGCTTTGTGATACATGCAATTGTCATTTATGATACAGTCATTAACATTGACACGTATTGAAGCATTGTGTATCTGGTAAAACATGCAGAGTTTGTTGAGTTTTTATAATTAGCTTCACTTGGTCAAAAGTTATGTGTGAAACAAAGCTGTGAAGAACGATTTGAATTTGTCTACAGTAATTGACTTTACAAGAACTGATGTTGTAGGATTGTAAGATTCATTTTAAGGGGTGAGTGATTGGAGGTGATTGCTCTTATCTTGTCATTTCAATTCAGAAACATTTTTTTTCATGGTTCCTGTCTTATTTTCATTACCCATGTCTGTCTTTCCGCATAGATTCCAAATGTTCATTAAATGTATGTTTATTGAACCTCATTAAATCTTTATGAAGTACACACTTCTAACAAGTTTTCTTTCTGTCACTTCCCTCTCTTCTACCCCCATGGTTTTACAAGGATGATGGTACATTAAGGTTCCTTTTGTTTCAGAATCGTAATATCACTGGAGTTCAAGAAGAGCTGGGTGTAGTTGAACCATCTAGAGGTTGGTCTTTTATTTAACTATAGAAGAATTGGTGCTTTTGATTCAAAAAAAAAAAAAACCTGAAGATTTTTAACTGTACTATGGTGAAAGTAAAGTTTGGTCGGTTATGCAGGTTTTTTTTAGCTAAAAGAATCACTGCTTTTGTACTTTCAAATTTTCTACTAAAGTATTGGATTCAAATCTTGTCCTTACAAGTCAATTGTCATGAAGTGATTATCTTCATTTCTATTTATTCCATTCAGTTATAGAATTGGGTTTTCTAATTGAATGTATTTGCCGCTCATTGCATGGCATACTTTGTCCTCAGGGGTTGAATCTAAGACTCAGAAGAGCAAAAGAGAGTAAATAAAACCACAGTTTCCTTTATCTTGGGGCAATCAATAATCACCATGGAGCAAAGCCATTAGTTTGGGAGGGGAGGAATGGAGATGGTGATGGGAAACAAAGGGCTAAAGGAGGTAATTGTTGTAATGATGAGGGATTAAGTTGGTCTCTTCAGAATTGGCATTAGCACCCAATCTAGGATCTTATTTTTGTCATATGCAACCGTTTGTCATGTTTTCCTATCCTCGAACTGGTCTTTCATAATAGTAGTTTTTTATTTTTATTTTTTCTGAAAATCTGATCCAATATAATTCATAGTTCCATTTCCTCCCATCATTTTTGTTTTTCCTCTGAAGGATTTCTTTCATTTTCTTCCTTTATCCAAATGGAGAGACAATTATAATCTTTATTCATTCATTCAACTTCAAACATCAAGGGGATCGTTTCTTTAATTGGGTTCTCAAACTAGAAGTTCCTCCGATTGGGTTTCTGAAGTTTTAATCATTTCGGAATTGAGTCTTCCTTCCATGTCCGTGAAAGCTTTTTCTATCTAAACCGTATATTTTATGCAATAAAATTGGACCTCTTTGAGAGATTTTGGCATATCCTATTGCAAATTTCTGATAATTTCGGGAGAAACCCAGTTACGGAATCCTTGATCTGTTGGGAACCAAATTAAGAAATTATTTTGTTCATGGACCACATTGAAAATAAATAAATCTGAATATGGTGGCAAATGCTAATTGCACAAAGCTTGTGCATCAGAGTAAGCATCAATAATCTACCATCAAACTAGGTATGAAGATTAGTTAGAAGAGTAAGGCAGATGACAGAAGGCACAGCTTTTGGTACGGTGCAATTGCTGGTTGATTTCCATGCTTACTAAAAGCATAAATTTTTGAAGATTAGTTAGTGATCTCTTATTCTCTACTCTTTTTTGTTTTTCAAACCTAGAGCTTCTACATATAACATCATTATCATATTTGAATAGCTGAAATAATCTTTCATTCAAATGAAGAATTATTTTTTTATCATAGTGTCCAGGTCTGATTTGAGTGAGGGCTGGGGTAACTAGATCACCAGGTTAACCCATTTATCATCATGTCAATCTGAATTTTTTTTTCAAAATGATTATGTTTTAGTTTTTTTTAAAAAAAAAAAAATCCTTAATATTGACTCGATTAGATTAGGACTGAGTTACGTCAAATCAATCAAGTAGAATCAATCAAGTAGCAAGTTCATATATTAGATCACTTAAGTTTAGCTGAGTTAATATAACTATCAATTCAAATGTTAGATTTTGAATCTCAAATTTGCAAGGTCAATTTGTTAGGCTAGTCGGGCTTTAATAACTATGATTTTTACAAGGAAAAATGCAATAAGTTGGGCGTTAACAACTATGTTTGTTGTTTTTGACAAGTAAAAATGTAAAAATGCATCGAGAAAATGGAACTTAATCCTTAAGAAATCCAAACTTTATTATTATTATTATTTGAAGAAATCTAAAATCAGAAATTACTGTAATGATACGTTTATGAGTTTCAAAGGCCTAGGGAGAAATTCTCTGGCTAGAAGCTGGAAATGTAAAAGAGGCATCAATGTCCTTGCCCTTCAAGAACTTCTATTTCTTTGGATTGGAGTTGTAATTTGGTTCTTGACGAGGAAAGAATCTGACCCCAATAGTGATCATTCTGATCGACAACATCGCTTCTGCTAATTCCTTCTGAGCCTCCATTGTTTTCTGATCACAGTCAGCATAAAACTAACGTTAGATGCTATTTCCAGCAAAAACCATTAAGGCAGGGATAAAGTCTAAGGCGGTACCAGCTAGAACTGTAGCATACCTGGCAGCTTTACTCGATGATCACTAGACGAGTCCACTGTCCATTGTCTAGACAGGGTGATGCAAGTGATTTCGGCAACTGCACAGCATCGGCTTCGCCACAGCTGTCCTGATGATCACTAGACGAGTCCACTGTCCATCTCATTGGAACAACCAAATTCCTGCAGCAGAAATGGAAAAGTGATAGGCAACATTTTGAATCCTAAGAATAAAAAATATCTTGAAATCTTTGCAGTTAACTTACCCCTCCATACATTTGTATAAGCAGCGATTCATCTGCTCCTCCGTATAATTCCGAAACAAGGTGTCGAGACGCGGTGCTAGTATTGGTATATCAGATGATGGTAAAATATCCCAAACCTTCAAAATTTGAACGCAGAATGAGTTTTCCTGCAGAATGTCCACAGTCCAGATCATATTTAGCTGTCCACTAACATTATACTGCTCTATCAGTGGAGAAGAAATGCCATTGTGAACCATTAGGCTTCTGTTCTTGCGAGACTGATGCTGACGCCAACCATTTGAAAGCTTGGCTAATAGGGAAAGCACTTCCTTACAGATTCTGACATTCCTAACTCTCGCCACGGATCTCCGAAAATCATCACTGAAAAAAACCTGTATTAAAGTGAAGGTAACAGCTAATTAATACTTGGCACCGGAGCATGACATTACTGTGGGCTAAGAAGCAGTAATATCTGTTCTGAAGAATGGCTCCAGTTCCATGGATCAGCAGAGCAGCAACTATTGTATATTCTGTTAATATTTCTGAAAAAAATATTCAAGACTTGCCAAGAAATAATAAGCTCACCATCCATCTTGCATTCCGGAACAATGGAGAGTGAGTTTGTAGTAGAACATCAAGTCGGCCATGCTCGATCAAGCTTTCTGTAATAGCCTGAGCCAAACTCTCATCCTCTTCAGCGTTATAGAAGCATTGCCGATGCTTCGCATCGTTGACTATCTTCTTCCAAATAGAGCCGCTCTTAACTAAAGTTGCTTCATTTCCTAAAATCCAGAGGCAATACCTCCACGCCAGAAAATATAAAAGTTCAAATAGGAATGGAGAGACAAAAAAAAAAAAAAGGAAACGAAACTTTTGAGCTGCTGATGTTTTCTCGATTCTTATGTAGTACCTTGCACGAGTCAGCGCCACATTTGCTCGTCGAGGATTCGAAACAAAACCCACCGATCCGTTCTCATTGCTTCGAACAGTAGAGATAATTATCAGATCCTCCTCTCCACCCTGAAAACCATCAACCGTGCCAACACTTACAGAAAAGGCACTGTCAGAATCTGAAATGAATTTCCCAATCTTCTCTTGAATTGCATGAACTTGAGCCTGGTATGGTGATATGATACCTATGCTAACCTTCTTCCCAGTGCCATTAATATCTGTAACATCAACATGAAGTCAAAAGAATTCTGTAAATCTATAGATACATCAGAAACATCTGATATTTCTAAATAGAACCTTTGAAAAGTCTCCCAACTATATCAGCAGCAGCAGCAGCCTCGACTGTATTTTTGAAACTCTGTTTCTCAACAACTTCCTCTTTTCCATGGGCTATATTTATGAAAGAGTAGGATTCGAACATGTTTCCTTGGAGGAACCGTCTCCTGTAGCCAGTTTCTTTGACGTTCGGCGCATCCAAAACCTGCCTTCCATAGAACTCCGTATTCGGAAATAAGCTTATTGATGGATGCATTCGATATTGAATGTTTAGAAGATGGCTCTTGCATCCCAGCTTTACGAGCCTCTCAAACAAACTTCTACCAAAACCAGCCTTCTCTGAAATCTAATAGTGGTGCATTTTAAACATGTTATGGTATGAAAAAGTAAAAGGTTTTGATGGCATCAAAAGATAGAGGAATAGAACCATTCAGGAAAATCCAAACCTTGCTATTAACGATGGCAGGCAATTGCCGTTCATCTCCTATGAGAATAGCATGGTGAAGGCCGGAGAGTTGTAAGGGGATTGTTGATTCACATTCTTTGAGCTGAGCAGCTTCGTCAATCACCAAGCAGTGCAGAGGTGCCATTCTTATACTATGCAGCCTGGCAGAGCCTGACACGGTACAAAAAAGCAGGCACGCATTTGATAAGCAGAATTTCTCAATAGCATTTTTATCAGCGAATTCTGGAACCTGAAATTTTAGAGAAAGTATGCGTAGAGTGTTGAGGCATTCCCTTATTTCATTTCTCAACTTTATACGATTATGAAGTGTTCTTTCTTCATCTTCATTTTCCCATGGAATCTGCTTTAAACCTTCATTGGCAGCACTGAGACTAAGCAACAAGGTTTCAATTGATGTCATCAAATCAAGAGCCCTGGTCATGATCCTCATCACTTCTAATGAAATCAAAGAAGTCGGTAAGTGTGTATACAAATTCACAATACAGAACTTTAATTGCTTTCCGGAGAAATCAAATCTTTTCCATACGAATCGATCACAAGTCAAAAGTCCTTCCTTTCCCATGTTATCCTGCGAGTACAAATGGTATTGCGCTTCAGAGTCTTCAAGTAAACTTATCAATGTAGCTAAACTGTGTTTCCAGCCAGTTGATGTATCAAAGCTCTTCGCAAGTATATCAGCACGATGATCAAGAAATACATGAAGAAGGCCATTCTGATCACCATCAACCTTCATTCTCTCCCGATTCCCAAACAGAATTATGTCTCCCATGCCATAAGTTTCATATCCAACTACATCGGCAACTGTACTCACGACACGAGCTGCAACTTCTAACGCTGCAATGTTAGTTGGAACACATGTAAGTGTTCTGCATTTCATTCTTAATAGTGAGTGTAATAAGCAACTAGCTGTCTTTGTTTTCCCAGTTCCTGGAGGACCCTTTAATAATTTGACAGAATAATGGTGACAGCATCTGGCTGTGTGAATACAGCTTAAAACCGCAGCTTCTTGCGAGCTGTTTAAATTAAAAGACTGTAATGTTTCCCTTATGCAGGCAGAGGCAGCATCACTTTTTTTACGAGAAGAGCAGATAGTACAATTTTCACCATCCTGCATGAGATCAGTTATAAATGCAGTCAAGCTCAATATAGAAATGAATACAAAAAATAGATTTGCCATCTTCAAAGCTGGGGGTTACAAAAATGAGATTCTGAATCAAGAAACCAGAATCATAGTTCTTCTTACATTGAAATTATTTTGCAGCACTTTCTGAATAACGTTCATGTTCCTCCCTTCGAGTTCCAAGTGCAACGATCTCCATATTCGCAAATTTGTCGTCAGATTTATCAAATGAACAGCAAAGAGTGTTCCCTTGTTCAAGCCTTCTTCATCCACTATGGGCTTCGAAGACAGAATCGAGGGTGTCAAACGATTTCCCCTTTTCACGGCATGAACGAAAGCAACAAAATAGGATTGCTGGGTATTCCTTAAATCATCAATGCACTTCAGTTTCACATTTGTCAGGGCTATAAGATCCCCAACCCAAGGCACATATCCACCTCTGGTTTCTTCCACCGACATTTCGTAAAACAAGTCCTTAGGTAGCTTGTAATCCTTAGATTTTCTAACACGAAGTATTCTACAAGTTGGTGCTGCAGCCAGTGATTCTGTACTTGAAAGCAAATCAGCATGTGTTTCCACATGTAGGGGTGTAATGAATGCTTTCATGTAATGAGCTGTTGACATGAAGGAGAAGAAGGGGCTGTGGAGGGCGAGTCTGGCCACCCAAGGCTTGATGAAAAAGAGGGCTGGTCCAAGAGCTTAATTTGCCGAACTTTTGAAGAAAATCTTGCAGTAGAAAAACTAACTGGTTTTGACAGAAATTTAAATCCAAAAGCTCTTAAAAGAACATCATGTTAGAAAATTTGTTCCAAGGGACAAATTAAAATGGTTAAACTTAATTTAGTTAAGACTTTATTGGAAATTATTTTTCAATAAGATTTTTTAAACATCAATTCATCTCCACCAAAAGATAAGTAATAAAACATCAATGACAAATAATTAATCATTAACAACAATAAATTTTCAATTTAATAAAAGAAGTTGAAACTCTTCTACATCTTAGTTTTTCAACTTATTCTATTTAGTTTCAAGCTATATTTTTCCTTGAGCTTTCCTTCTTAAAAGAACTATGAAGAACTAAACAAAACATGGAATAAGATTATGATCTTCCAAGAGAATGTTATTGCAAATTAACAAACCTGGTCTTTGTAAAGATCCTTATTGAGCACATCTTGAATAGACCAAGAAAACACTAAATCTAGTAACCCTCTACCCTTGACCTTTTCCCACTTCACATGATCAGTTCTCTTGTCCATGGCTTTCCTGTTACATATTCATCAGCTTCTCAAAAAACACAACAACATTATATGGTTATTATGAGTTGCAAAATGAAGCACAAACTCACCTATACCATAGCAAACTCAGAACAGTTAATGTCTTGAGCACTTCTGCTAGTGAAAGAAAAGTATATGCCGTGCTTTTCCTTGGAAACGAAGAAAAGCTTGGTACATTGAAAATGTATTCCTTTCATAGACTTCATGTCAACTATCGTTTCCAACTTTTATATTCAAGTCTTTCTTCCTCGTATATGGACTTTGCCAGGGATACAGAGAAAAGAATAACTTCAGATTCACAAATGCTCCATACCTATCCCTGTAGTTCAGAATTCCTAGCATAATCTCTGTCTTTTAAACGTTTTCTAACTAAACCCTTCTGCTCAAACAAGATTCTTTCAAGCAATATCCCCATTCCTTCTTCCTTCTCTTTAGTTTTTGTTCTGTATATGTGGTTTCTGCGCCAAGAATCTTTGCATGCAGTGAAACTTGTTGCAACCTTTGAATTTGTTTTAGTTTGTCAAAGAGATCCCTCCGTATGGGCCGGTTCCAACATTTTGTTAGCCATTTAATTATCGGTGGTAAAATTGAAACATTTTAGAAACTATAAGATTAATGTTGGAAAAGAGACAAAAATATAGTTTGCCGTACAGCCTTTTTGTTACCTAATGAAATAACGTGCGTGTAGAAGAATTTTGATGTAGTTTTGCAATATATATATATATATATATATCGCCAGATTTTAACTAGATAGGAAGACAACTTATCCGTTATTTATATATCGCCAGATTTTAACTAGATAGGGAGACAACTTATCCATTATTTATATATCGCCAGAGGCAACTTATCCGTTATTTTATACGAAACTTGTCCCGAGTTTAACAACCCTGTTTAGGAGATGATCGTCATCTCATATTTGATTCCCACTGTATATTTCTCCTCTTTAGCTCATCTAAAATCAAAACATTAACATTGAATTGATGCCTGAAACTAGAAAGGAAAAATATCTTCATTAATTTTTACAACCCTTTTGCAACATAATTAGACTTAGCATAGGTTGACATAGTTAAACAAATATATAGCCATGCAACAAGTAGGGAGGACTTCATTATTCAGTCAGACAGCTGCAACTTCCATTCAAGAACTTGTAGAGCAACCTGAGGAGTCAAATTGTCATCTTAATTTTTGTTTTCACACATTAGAGCAAGAGAGATTATTCTAGAAATATTTTAACAAGAGTACTAAAGATGTCCTTACCACATTAATTATTATTTGGCCTTAACCACCTAGGTTTTGATCCCCTTGTTCCACTGCTAAATCCATCTTTCTTAGACCTCCAGGGCTGTCTGATACTCATGAACATCATACAAGAATTGGTGATTCGAAGAATACTACTGATAGAGTGGTAGGTCGAAGCTAAGACAACATAAAATTTGACCTTTCCATTGTGAAACAAATTGTTCAGAGTTCTAGTATTGCATACCTACTAGGTGTTGCTGGTGCTTCTGATGCATCCCTGATAACAAGTGAAGCTAATGGTCGTGACAGGAGTTGTGCAGGATCGGTTTCAGGCTTACTA
>NW_011500036.1:465578-483764 GCF_000495115.2 Populus euphratica
GAAGAAGTTCCGTGTAGGACAATGATGTTTCTCTCTTCAGGAGATTGACGCCAGCCACTTGAAAGCTTTGCCAACAAAGAAATCACTTCCTGACGAGCCTCATTTCCCACTTTCGTAATAGATTTCCGAAAGTTGTTACTGAAGCAAAGCTTCAATGGAAAAAAGGTTGATGTGAGAAGTCCACTGAGCAGCATTCAGCTTCAGACATAAGAGTAAGAATTAAGAAATTTGTGCAGCAAGAAAAATCAGCATACATACCTTCCATCTTGCATTTCTGAAAAGTAGAAAATTGCCATTCAACAAATCATCAAGTTGGTCCAACTCTAACAAGGCATCCATTATTGCCTTGGACAAGCTTTTATCCTCATCAGCATTGTAGAAACATCCTCGTTCCTTCGCGTCGGTAACCAATTTCTTCCAAATAGAGCCACTGTTGACAAGAGTTGCTCCATTTCCCAGTATCCAGAGGCAGTACCTTAATAAGACATAGCATCGCAAAATTTTATTCAAAATCACCAATACACATGTACTTACACATGAACCTGCCTAAACTTGCTCGAACGATTGTCTAACTTATGGTGTTTGGAAAAAAATACCGTGCACGGGTCAGCGCAACATTTGCCCTTTGGCGATTGGAAAGAAAACCCACTGATCCACTTGCATTGCATCTGACTGTAGAGATAATGATAACATCCTCCTCGCTGCCTTGAAATCCATCCACAGACCGAACATTTACAGCAAAGTCACTAAATGCACTGTAAGTATTTCCAATTTTTTCTTGAATTGCATGCACTTGAGCATTGTATGGTGATATGACTCCTATGCTCATCCTCTTTCTTGCCCTTTCAAATTCTGCAAGAGAAAGTAAAGGAAAGCTTTAGCTTTCAAACTTGCATGCCAATCAAAAGTAAAACCAATAGCAATGTCATATATTTGATTTCCCTAACAGCAATATTTCTTAAATAACAAAAAATCTAATAGCTTCTGATATGACTCAAATGCATACCTTTAAAAAGGCTTGCAACTATTGCTGAAACTACAGCAACCTCCACCAAATTTTTCTTGCTGCGGCCGTCATTGGATTGCTCTTTCCCATTGGCTACATTAATAAATGAGTAAGGGCCATACATATTGCCTTGAAGGAATTGTTTCTGATAGTTTCTTTCTTTGACATTTGAAGCATCCTGAATTCGCATATCATAGAACTCTTTATTTGGGAAGAAGCTTATAGATGGGTGCATCCTATACTGCGTATTCAGAAGGTGTTTCTCGTGTTCCAGTATTACCAATCTCTCAAACAAACTCCTCCCGAATTCAGCTTCCTCAGAAATCTGATGAAGGTGTGTGACAGAAACATTAGGACTTATGAATAACCTAGTAAATGGGTCGCGAGAAAGATAAACTTTATCACCTTGCTTTGAACCATGGCAGGAAGTTGGCGCTCGTCACCTATAAGAATGGCATGGCGAAGACCAGAAAGTTGCAATGGAATAGTCGATTCACATTCTTTAAGCTGGGCAGCTTCATCAATAACCAACAATTTTATCGGTGTCACTCCTTCTGTGTGCAACTTGGCAGAGCTTGAAGCAGTACAGAAAACCAGACACGCATTTCCCAAGCAAAAGTTTCTTGCTGCTATACCTTCAACTTCAAAAATATTGGGAATGTCAAATACTCGAGGAAGTGAATTCAGTGTCTGAACACAATATTTTCTCATAAAGGTCAACCGTGAAAATTGACCAGCGCCGCTTCCTTCATTTTCAAAATCACTGAGGACTTGTTTTAGACCTTCATCTCCAACACTAACACTACACAGCAAGGGTTTGAAGCACTTGAGTGAACCAAGTGCTCTGATCATGTTCTTCACCACTTCTAATGAAATGATAAATGTTGGCAAGTGCGTATACAAATCTACAATTAAAACATCCAACTTCGCGCTAAGGAATTCGAAACTATCCTTTACGAATTCCTCGAAAGAGAGAATAACTTCCTTCTTTACCTTGCCATCTTTATTTTGTTTCTGTTTTTCCTTTGTCTTGTTATCTTTCAAGGCCTGAATAAGAGCTTTCTTCAAAACTTTCCTGCTGTTCCTGCCCTTTTTTTCTTGATCGTTGACCACTTCATGTAATCTTTCAAGGCCTGAAGAAGAACTCTGTTCCTGCCCTTTTTGTTTTGATCATTGACCACTTCTATCTCTTCAATTTCAAGCATTTCATCATCCTGATCCTCTTTCTCTCCCTCCTCATTTTTTTTCTCCATATTTTCCAAGTAACGGCGGTACTGATGCTCAGCATCTTCAAGCAACTTTATCAATGAGTCTACAGTGTGCTTCCACCCATTCGACGGGTTAAAGCAATATTGAAGTACTTTAACACGATGGTCAAGAAATATATCTTCAAGATCATCATTCTCGGAGATCTTCATTCGCTTTCCGTTCCCATAGAGAACTATATCTCCAAGCCCATAAGTTTCATATTCAAGAGAATCTGTAACTAGCCTTAGGAGTCTCGATGTTACTTCCACCACAGCAATATTGGTTGGAGCACATGTAAGGGTCCTGCACTTCAATTTAAGGAGAGAGAACAATAATAAACCAATCATCTTTGTTTTGCCAGTCCCCGGAGGGCCCCAAATTAGTTTGACAGTACTTTGATGTTGGCATTCACTCAGATCAATGCAGCTTACAATTGCATCTTGCTGTGAGCCATTTAAATTGGAAGAGTTGATTGTGGTTTCTTCCATACCAGAAAGTGTAGCACTTCTATTCACTTCAGATAAGCAGTGAGTGCAATCTTGGCCATCCTGCAGGAGCAGACACAACAACTGTCAGTTAGGCAATTGAATGATTAGACTATAGCTAAAACTTCCGCATATTAGGAAAAATGAACCACCCTTCTTACAGCTGAGCTAGTATGAAGCACATTCTGGATAACGTTCATGTTCCCTCCTTCCAGCTCTGAGTTCAATGATCTCCATGTACGAATATTTGTCATCATGTTCACTAGGTAAACAACAAAGAGATTAGCTTTCATGTTCTTTCGCCTTCCTTTTCCAGCAATGACAGACTCCTTTTTATTTTCCCGGTCTTCTAATTCAAATTGAATGGGTTTGGATGTGAGAATTGACAAAATGTCATATTTATCTTCATCATCTTTCGCTAGAGATAGTCCATGAACATATGCAAGAAGATAGTTAAACCCAGGCCTGTTCAAGTCATCAATGTCTTTCGGTCTTACATCTGTCAAAGCAAGGAGATCTCCAACGTCAGGCTCATATATTTCTTTCCCATTGGCTTTGTTTCTCATTTTTTCAAACCAGATGTTATAAAACAAGTCTTCCGGAGGCTTATTCTTTTTATCCATTCCCACTGAAAAGATTTCTCTTGTAGGTGCTTGGGAGATCATTATCATGTTTGAGCATAAGTCTGCACGAGTTTCCTCGATTAGTGCGGGAATGAATGACTTCATGTAATGTTTTATTGACATGAACGTCTCTGGTATCTTCATTACCTGTTGAAGAACAATAATTAGTGTCATAGACATCAAATGCAAGAAAAGGGAGAGGATAAAAAAAGAGCATATTCACAGGAACAAGAAATAATCGAGCATTCTTGCAATTGTACATAATTGTCAACTATTCTCAAGTCATTTCTCAAAATTATAAAAGATATAAGAAGTAATTACTGCTATAAATGAACATCAGAAACAATATGTTATGCCTTACTAACCAGCAGATGCTTAGCGTATTGATCCCAAGTTAGATAACCTTGTTGCAGCAAAATCATAAGGTCGAAAAAGGAGAAGTATCTGAATGATCTCGCTTTAATCAAGTTGCCAAATTTAATCAGGAAAAATAAAACTTATGCAGGCTTTCCTACCCACTAAACAACCAGAAAAACAGACCATATAAAAAATTAAAAATCTGAAGTGCATCATACACATAAACATGAGCACAATGGCATGCATGCTAACCTGGTTTCTGTAAAGATCTTTGTTAAGTACATCCCCGATAGACCAAGAGAACACCAAATCTACCAAGCTTCTACCAGCAACTAATTCTTCTTCAGTTTTCTCCACAGTTTTCTCCATCGTTTCACCTCTCTAGTAAGCGTCTGTAAAATCAGTTGACGAAGCCGATAGTAAGGAAACAAAATAAAACTCTTCAACTTACAAAGAAACAATGAAAAAATGGGGCAGGTTCCTGAAGACTGAGATGGAAAGAACACACTGACTACAAGTCAATCAAAAGTAAATTAAAGCGAGCAATGTATCGAGAGTCTTAGTCCCTACGGAAACTACAGTCTCTTGTTTTCTTGTTCATTGTTTTACCCTATAGATATATAGCAAGCATTGCTTCTTTTTCAAGAGTTTTAAAGCAAAACTAAACTCCAATTAAAGTTAGGGAAAGCATATGAAAAAAGAGAGGAATCAAAAGAGGAAGCTTTCATACGAGGAGGCCAAAGGACTTTTCGTGGTTATAAAGCAGATAGACTCCATATTCCTACGTATTCTCCTTTACTGTGACATTACCGATTCACAAATGTTGATTATTGAGATGCATTCGTACGAGGAGGCCAAAGGACTTTTCGTGGTTATAAAGCAGATAGACTCCATATTCCTACGTATTCTCCTTTACTGTGACATTACCGATTCACAAATGTTGATTATTGAGTAGAGGAAAGGACACAAATGCAATCGTGCAATACGATGATGCTTTACGTTTCTGCCCCTTACTCTTTCCTCGAGTTCAGGTCATCTTGTTGTCGCCGTCGTCGACCACTTTCATCCCTCTAACATGGATACGAATTAGATAAAGTTAGCAGAAACGTCATTCCTAAAACACCCTTGTTATTGACAGCCACTGTTGATCGTTGACGACGTGTCCTCCCTTTTAGACTCTCTACCTCCTTCGCCTTCTCTACTTTCTCTTGTCCATATTCTCCTTCTCCATAAATTTGTGCAAAAACAACTTATCTTTACCCTTTCAATAATATCTTCTCCTTTCCAGGAATTAGTGCTATATGTTTTCTTTTTACATTGAGGGTATCTGTTCTGCACATTGTTCTTCTTAGCCCAACAGTATGTGTCCCAACCTGGATTTCAGGGCATGACCGATAATGCAAGAGCAATACCACAAAGGTACTTTATATACGCTAGACCTTGGAACATATATTTTATAAGATATATATATATATAACTTCAAAATTTCTCATAGTTAAATAAAAATAAAACAAAACAAATTTCCCATAGTTAAATAAAAATAAAACAAAACAAAACTTCATAATATTTATTATATTAAATAGAATTCAATATTTGAAATAAAAATCCAAACTGGAATAAAAATAATGTAATAGTAAAGTGTTTTATAATCGAATAAAAAAGAATAAGAGAAAAAACCTCATGAAAACAAACATGGTATACCAACAAATAAAATGGTAAAAACTCTCAACTAAATATCAACTTACTAGCAAACACTAAAATGGAGAGATGAGTTAAATCAACTCAGTAATAGAATAATATTTAATATACATTATAAATATTTTCAAGTTATAAGTCATAAATTGTGATATAATAAAAGTACAAGAACTGAAACACGTACACACATATTAAGCATAATAGTAATGTTATAATGGTATACATGTTAGATATTAAACTAAATCATATACTCGGATAACAGATTAAACCATATGGTTTTGATAACAGACGAAGTTTGTGATTCTAATAACTATAGAGGATTAGTTACAATAGATTGATATCTCTTACCAGCTTGATTTAGACTGTTATAATCAATAACATATCTAGATATTCATCAATAGAATTTGAATATATATATAAAAGAATGTTATTTGTACTTATTATATAATCAACAAACATAAATTATTTATATTACATGTAAATTAAAAATTATTCTACTTATCTATAAATATAGAAGTGAAGGAATATTAAATGGAAGACCTAAAAATCTTACTAAATATTATTAGAAATATATATAATAAATATATAGGATATACTAAAAAAAACTTAAAATACTACAATGCATAAAATTAAAAAAAAAAAGTTAAGTCTCCTCAGTTTAGAAACTAAAACGATAATTTTTTAGAAATCAGGAATAAAAACATAATTTTAACAAATTTAAATGACCAAGATGTAAAAGTCATAAATATATAAAAGTCATAAAAGTTATAAATATATAACAATACTAAAATTTCACTTATAATTCATCTCCAGTTCTATCCAAAATCTCAATTTAATGTACATTGACCAAATTATAATTTTTTCAAATATCAAGGACTAAACTATAAATTTTTAAAATTAAGGGACCAAACTAAACCTTTATCATCTTCAAATTTAAACCCATATTTTTTCATAAATTTGCTACTGATCTACTATGTCCCATAACCCATCTTCAACAATCAAACCAATTTTACATCGAAATCATTGTTTCTAATCAAAACTTTCAAAATCAACTAGTTAAACACTTCCTCGTAACAATTCATCCATCACTTAAAGTCAAAAGCACAAACTTCAAATCTTTATAATCTTCAAATTCTAAAATCAAACTTAACTAAAACAATTAAGTATAAAAGTCTCGTACGAAGCAATATCAATACTCGACTAATAACTATCGTTACACTGAAACTTCACTAGTGACAAAAATTCATTTTTTCCAATCCCAAAATTAATCACGCAAGCTCACAACATATCTTCTAAAATTTATATAATCCTCTAGGACTGTGAATCGGTATAAGGATGAAAAGTAGTATTCACAGTAGATTTTTCAAACTCTTTTACACTGTAGTTTTTCAACTTATTCTCTTTAGCTTCTTCAAGCTCTATTTTTTCACTTGTTATCACATAATTCTTGGATAATGTTTATACAACTAAAAATGATAATGGTGTTAGAATCTTGAGAGGTTTATTTACATCATTTTATTTGTATCAAAAGATGAGTAATAAAATTTCAATGATAAATGATTGATCATTAACAACAATAAATTTTTAATTTAATAAAAGAAGGTGAAGGAAGAGTATTTGACATAGATTTTCAAACTCTTCTACATCTCAGTTCTCCAGCTTATTCTATTTAGTTTCAAGCTCTATTTGTCCTTATGCGTTCCTTCTACTATAGAGCTTAACAAAAGAAACTTTGAAGAACTTAACAAAACATGGAATCAGATTATGATTTTCCAGTTAAATGTTGCAAATTAACAAACTTGGTCTTTGTAAAGATCCTTATTGAGCACATATTGAACAAACCAAGAAAACACTGAATCTGGTAACCTTCTACCGTTGACCTTTTCCTTCTTCACATGATCAGTTTCCCTTGTCCATTGCTTTCCTGTTGCATATTCATTAGCTTCTCAGAAAACACCACAACATTATGATTGTAATAAGTTGCAAAATGATGCCCAAGTTCACATATACTGTAGCAAACCCAAAACAGTTAATTACTGTCTTAAACACTTTTGCTACTGAAAGAAAAGTATATGCCCAGCAAGATGGTGCTTTTCCTTGGAAATAAATATTCGCTTGTGGATTAGTAAAGGTACGTGTAAATTAATTTAAATATTTATATTAATTAAAAAAAAACTTGATACACTTAAATGTATTCCTTTCATAGACTTCATGTCAACTTTCGTTTCCATCTTTTATTATATTCAAGTCTTTCTACCTCGTATATGGTCTTCGTTAAGGATACATTGAGGATACAGAGAGAAAAATACCTTTGAGTAAATTTAATTGTTGTCCTGTAGATTCACATATATTTCATACCTATCCCTTGTGTTCAAAATTCCTAGCATGATTTCTATAGTTTTTTTTTTTTGTTACAAGCATGATTTCTATAGTTTAAATCTTTTCTAACTCAACCTTTCTACTCAAACAAGATTCTTTCGAGCACTATTCCTTCTCCCTTCTTTTAAGGTAGTTTTTGGTATATTTGAACAATATTAATTGAATTTGATTGGACTGGACTTGATAAATAAATGTCATGCTTGTAGATTATAATATATATTGATTTCTAAATTAAAATCTAAAAGAGGTATTTAAGGTCAAGGAAAAAATTTTATAAAAATGCTCTTAATATATTAATGTCAAACTTAAATATTTTTAAAAAATTAGATATTATTTTTTCCACTTTAGTTTATATTAAATTTTAAAATTATTAATATTATAATAACTATAATTATAAAATTAATCCAGTAGGTCAACCCAAAACTAGTAAACCAAGAGCCTAGATCAATTCGGGTTTAAAAAAATAAAAGAATGATTGATCATAGATGACCCAATCAAAAATTAAAGTCAACCTGCAACTTGATTAAACAACTTAGAATAGAACATGTGTCAAAAATTCTCCTTTTTTATTTGTAAAGCAAAAAGAGAAGAAGAGAGAAAAAAAAGTTGTCAAAAGCTGTAGTTCTGATGCCATATACAAAAGAGTTGCAGTTATGGTGCCATATATAGCAGTGTCTAAGAGTAATGAAAGTAGAATTTGAGTGAAGTAATCTCTTTTTTCATTTGTATTGTAATCCTTTTTATATCTATCTCTATAATATTGGTTTTTCCCGTGAATATAGGTAATTTGTCGAACCATGATAAATATTATGTTAGTGTGTTTAGCCTCCAATGATCAACTATCAAAACATCACTAGTCCAAACCCTAACAAAATTAATGCCCGAAACTAGAAAGGAAAAACATCTTCATTAATTTTTACAACCCTTTCGCAACATATTATATTTAGTCTGGATTGACATGATTAAACAGATAAATAGCTATGCAACAAGTAGGGAGGACTTCATTCTTCAGTAAGACAGCTGCAACTTCCATTCAAGAACTTGTAGAGCAACCTGAGGAGTCAAATTACCATCTTAATTTTTGTTTTCACACATTAGAACAAGAAAAAATATTATTCTAAAAAATATCAACAAGAATACGGAAGATGTTCTTACCACATTAATTATTATTTGGCCTTCGCCGCCAAGGTTTTGATCCCCTTGTTCCACTGCTAAATCCATCTTTCTTAGACCTCCAGGGCTGTCTGATACTCATGAACATCATACAAGAATTGGTGATTCGAAGAATACTACTGATAGAGTGGTAGGTCGAAGCTAAGACAACATAAAATTTGACCTTTCCATTGTGAAACAAATTGTTCAGAGTTCTAGTATTGCATACCTACTAGGTGTTGCTGGTGCTTCTGATGCATCCCTGATAACAAGTGAAGCTAATGGTTGTGACAGGAGTTGTGCAGGATCGGTTTCAGGATTACTACTCTCGAGAGCGGCACCGGAACTTATTGACCATCTCATTGGAACAACCAAATCCCTGCCAATTTATAAATGACAAAGTATCCATAAACATCCATTTCAATGCACAGAAGGAGGGAGGAGAGAGGTCACAGGTTTGAGACCTGCCCTTATTCCTCAAAACAGGAAAAATAACACGCATGTTTAACAATGGCTTCCTAATGCTGAAGCCAACTCAAGCTACTGCTTCTGTACAACTCCCACTCTATAATATCTGAAGAAGGAAAATAGAAAGATGCATACCCTTCTGTGCATTTGTGTCTGCAGCGGTTCATCTTATTCACTGTATAATTCCCAAAGACAGCATCGAGGCTCCTTGCTAGTTTCGGTAAATCACGTAATGGTAAAACATCCCAAACCTTAAGAATTTGATTGTCGTTTTTGTTTTCCTTGATTATATCCACTGTCCAAATGAGACTGAGCTGGTCATTGACTCTGTAATTTTCTAACAGTTCAGAAGAAGTTCCGTGTAGGACAATGATGTTTCTCTCTTCAGGAGATTGACGCCAGCCACTTGAAAGCTTTGCCAACAAAGAAATCACTTCCTGACGAGCCTCATTTCCCACTTTCGTAATAGATTTCCGAAAGTTGTTACTGAAGCAAAGCTTCAATGGAAAAGAGGTTGATGTGAGAAGTCCACTGAGCAGCATTCAGCTTCAGACATAAGAGTAAGAATTAAGAAATTTGTGCAGCAAGAAAAATCAGCATACATACCTTCCATCTTGCATTTCTGAAAAGTCGAAAATTGCCATTCAACAAATCATCAAGTTGGTCCAACTCTAACAAGGCATCCATTATTGCCTTGGACAAGCTTTTATCCTCATCAGCATTGTAGAAACATCCTCGTTCCTTCGCGTCGGTAACCAATTTCTTCCAAATAGAGCCACTGTTGACAAGAGTTGCTCCATTTCCCAGTATCCAGAGGCAGTACCTTAATAAGACATAGCATCGCAAAATTTTATTCAAAATCACCAATACACATGTACTTACACATGAACCTGCCTAAACTTGCTCGAACGATTGTCTAACTTATGGTGTTTGGAAAAAAATACCGTGCACGGGTCAGCGCAACATTTGCCCTTTGGCGATTGGAAAGAAAACCCACTGATCCACTTGCATTGCATCTGACTGTAGAGATAATGATAACATCCTCCTCGCTGCCTTGAAATCCATCCACAGACCGAACATTTACAGCAAAGTCACTAAATGCACTGTAAGTATTTCCAATTTTTTCTTGAATTGCATGCACTTGAGCATTGTATGGTGATATGACTCCTATGCTCATCCTCTTTCTTGCCCTTTCAAATTCTGCAAAAGAAAGAAAAGGAAAGCTTTAGCTTTCAAACTTGCAAATCAAAAGTAAAACCAATAGCAATATCATATATTTCAGACAACATTTATTAAATAACAAAAAATCTAATAGCTTCTGATATGACTCAAATGCATACCTTTAAAAAGGCTTGCAACTATTGCTGAAACTACAGCAACCTCCACCAAATTTTTCTTGCTGCGGCCGTCATTGGATTGCTCTTTCCCATTGGCTACATTAATAAATGAGTAAGGGCCATACATATTGCCTTGAAGGAATTGTTTCTGATAGTTTCTTTCTTTGACATTTGGAGCATCCTGAATTAGCATATCATAGAACTCTTTATTTGGGAATAAGCTTATAGATGGGTGCATCCTATACTGCGTATTAAGAAGGTGTTTCTCGTGTTCCAGTATTACCAATCTCTCAAACAAACTCCTCCCGAATTCAGCTTCCTCAGAAATCTGATGAAGGTGTGTGACAGAAACATTAGGACTTATGAATAACCTAGTAAATGGGTCGCGAGAAAGATAAACTTTATCACCTTGCTTTGAACCATGGCAGGAAGTTGGCGCTCGTCACCTATAAGAATGGCATGGCGAAGACCAGAAAGTTGCAATGGAATAGTCGATTCACATTCTTTAAGCTGGGCAGCTTCATCAATAACCAACAATTTTATCGGTTTTGCTCCTTCTGTGTGCAACTTGGCAGAGCTTGAAGCAGTACAGAAAACCAGACACGCATTTCCCAAGCAAAAGTTTCTTGCTGCTATACCTTCAACTTCAAAAATATTGGGAATGTCAAATACTCGAGGAAGTGAATTCAGTGTCTGAACACAATATTTTCTCATAAAGGTCAACCGTGAAAATTGACCAGCGCCGCTTCCTTCATTTTCAAAATCACTGAGGACTTGTTTTAGACCTTCATCTCCAACACTAACACTACACAGCAAGGGTTTGAAGCACTTGAGTGAACCAAGTGCTCTGATCATGTTCTTCACCACTTCTAATGAAATGATAAATGTTGGCAAGTGCGTATACAAATCTACAATTAAAACATCCAACTTCGCGCTAAGGAATTCGAAACTATCCTTTACGAATTCCTCGAAAGAGAGAATAACTTCCTTCTTTACCTTGCCATCTTTATTTTGTTTCTGTTTTTCCTTTGTCTTGTTATCTTTCAAGGCCTGAATAAGAGCTTTCTTCAAAACTTTCCTGCTGTTCCTGCCCTTTTTTTCTTGATCGTTGACCACTTCATCTTTCCCTTTGTTGGTGTTTATCTCCTCAAATCCATGCATTCCATCCTTACTTTCCAAGTATCGGCGGTACTGACGCTCAGGATCTTCAAGCAAAGTTATCAATGAGCCTAGAGTGTGCTTCCAGCCAGTTGACGGGTTAAAGCAATGATAAAGTGCTTCGACACGATTGTCAAGAAATATATCTTCTAGATCATGATTCTCAGAGATCTTCATTCGCTTTCCGTTCCCATAGAGAACTATATCTCCAAGTCCGTAAGTGTCATATTCAACAGAGCCTGTATCTTGCCTAACTTGCCTTAGGAGTCTCGATGTTACTTCCAACACAGCAATATTGGTTGGAGCACATGTAAGGGTCCTGCACTTCAACTTAAGTAGAGAAAACAATAATAAACCAACCATCTTTGTTTTGCCCGTCCCCGGAGGGCCCCAAATTAATTTGACAGTACTTTGATGATGGCATTCACTCAGACCAATGCAGCTTACAATTGCATCTTGCTGTGAGCCATTTAAATTGGAAGAGTTGATTGTGGTTTCTTCCATACCAGAAAGTGTAGCACTTCTATTCACTTCAGATAAGCAGTGAGTGCAATCTTGGCCATCCTGCAGGAGCAGACACAACAACTGTCAGTTAGGCAATTGAATGATTAGAATATTGCTAAAAATTCCGCATATCAGGAAAAATGAACCACCCTTCTTACAGCTGAGCTAGTATGAAGCACATTCTGGATAACGTTCATGTTCCCTCCTTCCAGCTCTGAGTTCAATGATCTCCATGTACGAATATTTGTCATCATGTTCACTAGGTAAACAACAAAGAGATTAGCTTTCATGTTCTTTCGCCTTCCTTTTCCAGCAATGACAGACTCCTTTTTATTTTCCCTTTCTTCTAATTCAAATTGAATGGGTTTGGATGTGAGAATTGACAAAATGTCATATTTATCGTTATCATCTTTCGCTATAGATAGTCCATGAACATATGCAAGAAGATAGTTAAACCCAGGCCTGTTCAGATCATCAATGTCTTTCGGTCTTACATCTGTCAAAGCAAGGAGATCTCCAACCCCAGGCTCATATATTCCTTCCCCATTCACATTGTTTCTCATTTTTTCAAACCAGATCTTATAAAACAAGTCTTTCGGAGGCTTATTCTCTTTAGCTATTCCCAGTGAAAAGATTTCTCTTTTAGGTGCTTGGGAGACCATTGTCATGTTTGAGCATAAGTCAGCACGAGTTTCCTCGATTAGCGCAGGAATGAATGACTTCATGTAATGTGTCGTTGACATGAATGTCTCCGGTATCTTCTTCACCTGTTCGTGAACAATTTAGTGCCATACATCAAATGCAAGAAAAAGGAAAAAAAAAAAAACATGAGGTCAAAAAAATTAAAAATAAAATTGACATGAATGTCTCTAAATGATTTCACTTTAATCAAGTTGCCAAATTTAATCAGGAAAAATAAAACCCTGCCCACTAAACAACCAGATTTTGACCAGAAAAACAGACCATATAAAAAATTAAAAATCTGAAGCGCCATCATACACATAAACATGACCACAATGGCATGCATGCAAACCTGGTTTTTGTAAAGATCTTTGTTGAGTACATGCTCGATAGACCAAGAGAACACCAAATCTACAAAGCTTCTACCAGGAATTACTAATCCTTCTTCAGTTTTCGTTTTCGCTACTTTCTTCTCCATCATTTCACCTCTCTAGTAAGCGTCTGTAAAATCAGTTGACGAAGCCGATAATAAGGAAACAAAATAAAAACTCTTGAACTTGCAAAGAATTAAACAATGAAACTACAGGTTTCTTATGAGTGAAGCAAGCAACCCTACAGTAAGGCTAGTACAGATATTTTTTCCAAAAAGTGGCAATGCTTCTTTTTTGATAGCTACCAAAAATCCCAGTTAAAGAAAAGAAATGATCGTACAGTTGATTGTAAAAAATGGGGCAGGTTCCTGAAGACTGAGATGGAAAGAACACACTGACTACAAGTCAGTCAAAAGTAAATTAAAGGAAGCAATGTATCGAGTCTTAGTCCCTATGGAAACTACAGTCTCTTATTTTCCATAATTAAAGTTAGGGATAGCATGTGAAAAGAGAGAGGAATCAAGAGAAGGAGCTTTCATACGAGGAGGCCAAAGGACTTTCCCTGGTTAGAAAACAGAGAGACTCCATATTCCTACGTATTCTCCTTTACTGTAACATTACCGATGCACGAATTAATGTTGATTTTTGAGTAGAGGAAAGGACACAAATGCATTCGTACAATACGATGATGTTTTACATGTCTGCCTCTTTCCCTTTCCTAGTACACGTGATTTTCACAAGAGAATTATTCTATCCACTCGAAGTATTGCTTAGAATTAAAGCAAGTTTCATTTACTTCAAGGTGTAAGAAAACGCAAACCTCAACTCGTAATTTCAAGGGTGAATTCTACTTGAATGGGAATGGGTAGCAAGATGTCCAAACTATTTTCCAGTTTTCACATATGATGACTACTTCGCTTCATAACCAATATCACCACCATCAAGTTTCACTGTATAGAGCATCAGCATCATATAACACGGTTATTACATTATTCATGTGAAACAATTTCTTTAAAACTATATTATGACATCGTTTTTACGGTTTTTTTATTGGAAAAAAAAAGACCTTGGATTAACCCGTTGATCAACTCGCGATCCAAACCACCTCAGACCATGTCGAACTCTTGAGTAGACTTGTAACTATGTTTAAAACCATGATTTACACCCAGCAATCCAACATTGAATCACCAGCCAACTCGAACTCCTACAACTGACTATCTTTTGACAAAACTGCCAGCCGCAACGTCACTATCGACTGTTTTGCCACTCGAATTGGAGTATTTATGTGATATCAAAACAGAATTGGAGACGGACACAAAAATCAACATACCCATGAAATCTTACAAGTCTGAACGCACGAGGCATGAGCCTAGCATGGGAAAACCCTCTGCTTGCTGAAAAGGATTCTAAACATTTTCCCTTTCAGGATTCAATATTGGATTCTCTATCACAGAAAATTCATGGGAAAACCCTCTGCTTGCTGAAAAGGATTCTAAACATTTTCCCTTTCAGGATTCAATATTGGATTCTCTATCACAGAAAATTCATGGGAAAACCCTCTGCTTGCTGAAAAGGATTCTAAACATTTTCCCTTTCAGGATTCAATATTGGATTCTCTATGACAGAAAATTGTGCTTTGTTTTTTTCATCTGGTTTGGAAGTAGAGGGAACAGGGACAGAAGGAACAGCCACTTGTTATACCACCAAACATGTGAGAGGAACACTCTTCTTTAAATTGTGTCCAAGTAAGAGAAGTGATGAACAGATCGATTTGTGGTCTCCCAGTCAAATCTCTTCCTCGTTTCACCTTTCAAAGTACAAAGAGCATAGATGTTACATTGTCATACAACACGGAAACCTTCACGAGTCATCAATTACAATACATCCAACATCATCTGAAACTTCATTATGCACTTGCATGGAAACGATATGATGGTTCAATCAAAAGATCGCACAAACTGCAATCTTGTTGCCCAATCCCAAACATTTTACCACCCTACTTTCATCTGTGTAAATCCCCAAAAAGCCGCCAAGACATGTACATAGTGTGAATCGTGGGGAGAAGAAATTAGCCATTTGGCAAGTAATATGACTAGCTACTCTGGACACTATACAAATACTGCAAGTATTTACGTCATGCATAGACATTTTTTCAGCATGCCATGCTCAAAGTTGACAGAACACCTGCTTTCGACCTGCATCCAAAGAGTATCACAGATGGGTAATGTTAGATCTGTCATCATGAAAATATAAACCACTTAACATTGTTTTGTATTTTGTTGTTTTACTTCACAGCCTTCGAGAAATATATTATACCAGCTCCACTCATTGCCTAGGCTTGAAGCAAGGATTTCATCTCCCAAGGCAGAGAGCAAAGTGGATAAGCTACTAACTCGAGGGTAATTAACATTTACTAGAGAGAAACAAGAAACACAAATCAATAGTTGAGAAGCAAAGTTTCACGACTATAATTTAGTTAGAAAATTAAAAGGATAATGAGAAGAGGAAGAAGAGAAGTTTGTTCACTTTAGAAGAGGGGCTTATGCTTTAACCTTTTGCCACGCTTATATTACAAATTAGTTTGTAGCTTCAAAACATACAAAGTAATACAATGCTCATCATCCATAAAATAGAATGGTTACGATCTTCCTAATAACTTGACAAAACAACTGATAAGGGCACTCATGCAGCCCTATTGCAGCCCAACAGGTTGTTCTGTAAGGTGTTCTGTAAGAACAAGGGTTTCCGACCATAACAGGTCATTGGCATACAGGAATTGTCCAGATCTGATAATTTTGTGAAACAGCCTGTTTTCATATCATTGAAACATTTCATGCAGATACATATCATGAATTGTGCCACACAATAACACATACTTATCAATGCATGAAGAATTCCAAGGACAAAACTGACGCCCCAAAACTTACAACTATATACTAACCTATGACAATTAGCTGATGGCCCATGTTAATCCAGTAAACTGAGTGAAGCAAATTGGATAGACAAAAACTCCACAGTATCATCTTTAGGGTGTTCATTAGAATGAACAGGCCAGGTCATCGGAACCTGCAAGTTCCTGCATCAAGTTGATTGTGAAATTTTCAGGAGAAACTTATATCATTTCAAGTGCTATAAACTAGAGGTCTTTATATTCTTCTTCCAGCTTGAACTTTTTCCAATAGCATTAGCTCCTTTCCACTAGAAACTCCCACATACAACAGCAAGATTGCAGTGTGTGGTGATAGCAACAGATCAAAAGGCCATCAAGTGATAGGTATATGCCATGAACTGCAGTCATGGTGGAGGCATTATAACAGATGGGGCCAAGACGCCCCTATCTACAATAGTCATGTGGCATCAAACGTTGACAGTGACTGTTTGTCACTGTGAGATTGATGATGTGGGTGGTTGAAGAAATGGCAGTAACAGTAGACGTTGTGGTTTCACTGTACTGATTAAAGTAGAAATGGCAACATGGCATGGCACAATGGATGGCAAATGATCCAGGAACCAATGTTAGTCTTTACAGTTATGATCCAGGATCCGATGCTTGTCAAGGTATTTGAGTTTTTTCTGTTCTATTTTGTATTTATTTGACTCCAAGCTCCACTGCTCTTGGAAACAAAGATTGAGATAGCATAACATCAAGGTTGCTTTCCACAGGACACGTATTCTGTAATTCTTTGAACCAAAATCCACCAATAGAATAATTCTTAAGGTTAATGCTACCCTGATACTTCCAAGTCTTAATCACTTGTGCAGTAACTTTTTACGATTTTTGTTCATCATCTCGTATGAAAAGGAAATATAAAAATTAGAAAAAGAAGCCAAAAGGGATGAAATTAGAGGATTGCATACCCTTCAAATTGCCTTAGTTTGCATCGATTAATTTGAACCCCTGTATATTTTCCATAGAAGATGTCAACAAGCTTTGCTAAATTTGGTATCTCAGACAAATGTAATAGATCCCAAACCTTCAGAACCTGGAAAATGCATGCATTTTCCTCTACAATGTCTAAAGTCCAGACAAGATAGAGCGATCCGTTAATCTTATATAGCTCCAACAGTTGAGAAGAAACCCCATTGGTGAAATTAGGATCTCTCCCTTTATGAGGCTGACGCCAACCGCTTAAAAGCTTCCTTAACATTGAAATAACTTCCTTGCAAATCTCCATGGTTTTAGTTCTCGCGACAAATTTGGAGAAACCGTCATGAAAGGAAACCTGGGCATGATTGTAAGCATCACTCTCAATTTTCAAAAGCATAGATGAAAGAAGTGTGGAATAGGGGGATCTAATTTTCTGAATTTTTTGACATCAGCCATTGATTCCTATGTGGATGCAAATTGATCTGGTGCAACCTAATGATTGAACCAACCCCATTATCCAATCACTAAATCAAGCATGCAAGTTTACTTCCCAGCAGCTGGTGATAAACACACCCAACCAGTTCTCTTCTAATGATTGTGCACTAATGTGTTTTCATGACCAAAATCTAAGGATGCTTCAAACCGAATATCTTTCGTATAACTCAATCATCTAATTCTTAGGTTTTGTGTTTTTTATATATATATGATATATAAAATGAAGTAAAATCCTTTCATCTAATTAAATGCATTAAAGAAAACCACTATAATCAGCTCAATTTAACTCTTAAATTTATGATGCTGCAGACAAAGATAAAAAAAAAAAGGGGGGGGGGGGGGTTTATCCCAGAAAGGAT
>NW_011500036.1:483863-513314 GCF_000495115.2 Populus euphratica
TGGGGGGGGGGCTATATCCCAGAAAGGATAACATGAAAACACACCTTCCACCTGGCACTTTTAAAGAGGACCAAATGTGCATTAGGAAATTGATCAGTTTTGCCAACCTCAACGAGTGCAGCTATGATAGCCTGAGCCAAGCTCTCATCCTCATCAGCATTGTAAAAAAATCCCCGAGTCTTGGCATCAAAGACCATTCTCTCCCAGACAGAATCACTATTACCTAAAGTTACTCCATTTCCCACTATCCAAAGGCAATACCTAAAAGAAGGGAGTAAAACCGCCTTTTACTTTCAAACTAACAAAATCACTCAAAACATGTTTGAGCCATGCAACAACAATTATGACAGAAATACCTTGCACGAGTCAAAGCCACATTTATTCTCTGGGGACTTTTAAGGAACCCCACCAAACCCATCAAATCACATCTGACAGTGGAGATTACTATGATATCTTCCTCGCCACCTTGAAACCCATCAACAGAGCGCACACTGACAGAGAAACCATTGCCAGAACCCCTACTTAATGTCTTTCCAAGTTTCTCTTGAATGGCAGACACTTGAGCACTGTAAGGTGATATAACACCAACGCTTAATGTCTCTTTCTTTGAAACTGATTCTGCAAAGTGAATAAGGCATAAAAACTAATCTGAATTACCAAAAGGAGAAGAATTCATACATACATTACATAGATGCATTGGTAAGAACATTAGGAATACCTTCAAAAAGTTTTGCAACTATTTCAGAGACCACAGCTACCTCTACCACATTTTTTCAGCTGTGCCTGTCATCAGCCTCTTCATGTCCATAGTCTACATTTATGAAAGAATAACTGCCATACATTTTTCCTTGAAGGAAACACTTCTCATAGTTTCTTTCTTTAACAAGTGGAGCATCAATAATCTGCTTTCCATAGAACTCTACATTTGGAAACAAGCTTATTGATGGATGCATTCTATACTGAAAATTCAGAAGGTGTTTTTTGTGTCCCAATTGTGCCAGTCTTAGGAATAAACTTCTTCCAAATTCAGCTTTCTCAGAAATCTAAAGATAATGCAACTCAAATTAGTTCACACTGGAATGAGAGAGAAAAAACACAAGAGCAAGGGAAATGAGAAAAACATGAGTAAGAAAGTAAGAAACAGAAACCTTGCTTTGAACCATTGCAGGCAACTGGCACTCATCCCCTACGAGGATAGCATGACGCAGACCGGGAAATTGTAAAGGGATAGTTGATTCACACTCTTTCAGTTGGGCTGCTTCATCTATAATCAACACTTCCAGACTTGACCATAACATATCCTCTGCATACAACTTAGCAGAGCTTGAAGCAGTGCAAAATATCAAGCGAGCATTTTCTAGACAGAAATGTTTGATTTTAGACTCCCCAGAAATGTCTGGAAGAGTAAATTTACTGCGGAGCAATTTGAGTATCTGAAGGCAATGTTCTCTAGCCTCTTCCAGCTGCTTAGAAAAGCCAATTCCATAAGGTTCATCCATAGATTGACTGAAGGCATGACTTAACCCTTCATCAGCAGCTTGTAACAAAGAATCAAGCAGTTCAAGAAACTCGAGAAATTCAATCATCATTTTTACCACTCTTGGAGAAATGACAGAGGATGGCAAGTGAGTATGCATGATTACAACATGCATCCGCATCTGATCTTTGCAGTAATTAAATTTACAGTTTACAAACTCCTCAAATGTCAATCCTTCAATCTCATGATCTTGAGAAAAATGAACCATGTTCACTTTTCTGTTGTGCTTCAAGCGGCTTTCCTTCCTACAACAAGATTTCTCCTTCCATGTCTTCTTGCTTTCCTCTAAGGTTTGTAAAATAACTTTCCTCCAAAAAACATTGTAATTTTGGTTTCTGGACTTTTTAGAGTTGACATCATCCTGTTTTTCTTTGTTGTTTTGAATCTTCTCATTTCTAAGAATTCCCTCTTCTTGTGCTTTGAAATTTTTGACTTTTTTTCTATTGGCTAGTTCTTGCAAGTACTCATAGTAAAGCTTGCCAGGATCTTCAAGCAAGCATATCATCAATCTTAAATGATAATTCCATCCAGATGAAGGTGCAAAACAATTGGAAAGTATATGAGCACGACAGTCAAGAAATACATCAAGAAGGTCACCATGGTTACAAATCTTCATCCGCTCACCATTCCCAAACAAAATAATATCTCCTAGACCATAAGTCTGATATTCAAGCTTTGGAATTACCAAATTCAGAAACCGTGTAGTAACTTCTAACACTGCCACATTGGTTGGGGCACAAGTAAGGGTTCTGCATTTCCTTTTAAAAAATGCAAATAATAATGCACCAATAGTCTTTGTTTTTCCTGTCCCAGGAGGACCCCATATTAGCTTGACTGAATTCCGATGATGACATTCCCTCGCACATATACAGGATAAAACTGCTTCTTCTTGGGAAGCATTTAGATCAAAGGAGCGAATATATGCACCTAAAGTTGATGCATCAACGTTGTGCTTTTCTCTAATGAAACAGTTGGCACAATTGTCTATCACCTATATGATTTAGATATGAAAAAGTAATAACATGTGAATAGACTCATTCTACCAATACTTACTGAGTAAAGTAGTAAACCACAATACAAGCTTTATTATAGGGAAAGCAACTAAATGTTGGTCCTTTGTACACAAATTAAAAGGAAATTTGTGTATGAAATTGATGGATAGCATGAAACACAAGCTTACAGAGGAATCAGTTTGCAGCACTTGTTGAATGATGTTCATGTTCCCTTCTCCTAGCAAGGACAGTGCCTTCCATATTCGAACATTTGTTTTCATGTTTGTCAGAAAAACAGCAAAACGAGTCTTTTGCACAGTATGTTGCTGCATGTCTTGCTCTTTGATGGGCTTCGATGATAAAATTTGAATCTCATCATAATCTTCATGTTCAAATCTTTTTTTCCTTTGAACTAAAGCAATCTTATATGACTCATTAAACCAGCTCAAATCACCGATGCATTTCGGCCACACCTCTGCCAAAACAAGGAGATCTCCATTCTCGGGAACATACAATTCCTTCCCATTCTCTGCATCATTCATTTTATTCACTCCAACATCATATATCAAGCCATTGGGCTCCTTGTAATCCCCTGACTTCTCAATGTACAATATTTCACACACTGGTGCTGATGACACTGTCATAATGCTTGAACACAAATCAGAACGAGTTTCCTCGATAAGTGGGAGAATAAATGAGCTTCTATAATGAGTCACTGAAGGGAATGTCTCTGGGATTTTCCTCACCTGTAAGAATTTACATTACATTCATCGCATTCATAAAAGAAAAAAAATCATTTGTACAAGATGATCAAACAAAGCAACACAAACAAATAATTTGAACAACATTAATTTCGCAAAAGCAGCAACAATGAGTAGCACATAACATGTCATCCAACAATTCAGAATGACATGCATCTCTCGGACACGAACAACTAAGATTCTCACCATTAAAAACAAAACTTGAAAAACAATCAGCAACCCAATTTTCAATACACATTCTTCACGTCAAAAAACGAATCAAAACACTTGAAATACATTACCCATAACACATAATCCCCACAACTCAAACTGCCTCAAACAACTAAGATTCTCCCTATACAAGCATTAACGACAAAACTTTAAAAAAAGAAAACAGCAACCCCTTTTTCCATACATATTCTTCAACTTGATAAACGAATCAAAACACTCCAAAAACATGACTGCTGCTAGCTAAACTCACAACTGTGACATCTAAACTGTGCCTGCGTTACACACACATGCCCTAAAAGACAAACAACTTCAATGTGAAAGTAGCCACTATACCTTGTCTTTATAGAGGTTTTGGTTAAGAACATCTTGAACAGACCAAGAAAAGATCAACTGTATCAAGCTTTTACTCCCCCCCATCATTTTTTTCTTTTCTTGACCCTGAAACAAAAACAAGATTTTATTCACTGAAAAGTAAAAAACAGCCCACCAAATTGAAACCCATATAAGTAGATGCAAAAATTTGTAAAAAGAGAAATTACCCAGTTGAGGAATGCTAATGGGGATCCATGATTTGGGAGCCGACGGCGGTGATGATGATGATGATGATGATGATGAAAAGGAGGGAAGGGAAAGTTTGTGGCAGTGGTAGAATTTTAAAGGGGCCAGATTATTATAGGAGTTTCGCCTGTGAAGGAATTAATGAGCCCAAATTGTTTTTAGCCCTGTTGTAAAAACTCTGCGTTGCTCTTTTTTTATGTATTAAATTTTATTTTTTGTTAGTAGTCAAGTAGTGATTGAAAATGGGTAAATCTTTTGCCTAGCAGTACTATACTAGATTATAAGATGGTGCAATGCTAAGACTCGAATAAAAAAATTAACATAAAAAATTATATTTTTTTGTAAAAAGTTATGTGATATTGTTATTAAATTTAAGTTTAATGAGTCAATTTAAAAAAAAATTAATTTTTTATTTAATTTAAATTTAAAATTAAATTGTGTAAAAATTATAGTAAATTTGAAAGTTCAAGAGAACTCGAATGACATTTGCAACACTTTTGGCTGCCTTGCGATGCTTAAGTCGTTCTCATCTCTTTTCTGATCACTTCTGGGAAGCTTGCGTGGTGGCTCCTCCGATCAAGCTTCATGCAGTTCTTTTTTTTTTTCATTTGAATTTTACAAGTCTGGCATTGTGTAGCCTGTCATACAATGATTATTGTCTGTTTTCTTCATCAATAAATTTTATCAGCATTGGTTTTTTACTGTTTAGTATCTTTGACGATGCTGTTTTCCCACCATTAACGTCTTTGTTAGGCTCTCGAAATAATAAAAAGGAAGAAGAAAAGGACATCTCTGACACCACAGAAAACAAGCCCTTCAGTCCTCAGAAATGTTGTTTATCGAATTCAGATATGATACAACTCCTAATAAGTCCCTTCAGCTCCTGCATGAATTGCAGAAGCAACTCCAGTCATGCCAGTAAGCTCACCAGCAACCGGTGCCTGCGTGCGTGATCAGCTGGTATAAAGTATGGACAAAGCAGATACAGGCCCTGTTTTGATGAAATCCAATCTTGTTGGTGCATAACTTTGCTGCGAATAATCCAAACAAGCAGACAATCTTCAAGAAACAGAAAGACTGTCACCATCCAACAACATTGGATGTGTGCTACAGTGATCTTGGACTTATTTGGAGGTGTCAACTGTCAGAACTCCAAGATGTATCTTGAAGGACAACTCTGTTAGATCACATGACATGATCTCAGAAATATTCAATGCCACAGAGGAATCATGCGAAGATCGTTACATGGTTTTCTGTAAGAGAAGACTCGAAGCGGTAACTCACAGCTGTCGTAACTGCAATGCGTAAACAAACAGGCTATAAACTGACAAAACTAAACAGAACATTGGCTTGCCAAATGGAATGCAAGCTGTGGCGAAAGTAGCAAATAATGATAACTACCAGGAAGGTTTGTGATTCACAAGTGACTTTGAAAAATAATTTTTTATTATTTTAAATTAATATTTTAATATAATCAGTTTATTTTAATCTACCAATATCAAAAATAATTTTAAAAAATATTATTTTAATATATTTTTAAATAAAAATTACTTTGAAAAATAACACTACCACATTCTCAAACATATTTTAAAATAAATAATTTAAATCTTTTATATTGTAAACAAAAAAAAAAAACATGTGTACATAAAAGAAAATAAAATGTCTTGTTTGTGTTTTTCTATGGGGGGACTTGTTTGGTGCAAATGACCAAATGAGTGGCAAGGATCTATGCTGGTGTGAATTGGTCATAACAAATAAATAGCTTAATTGAAAATCTTGATAAATTAGAGCTTCAATTGAGACTTGTAAAATAGTTTATGGATTCAATTGTAAGTTTGCATTTATAACAAAACATTATTAAAATCACATAAACTCATCCACAAACAACTCCCTAAAAGTTTTTGTGCACTCAACTCTTCATTTATAAAATCCACAAATGTACTAAATTGTAAAAAGAATCATAGTCAATGCACTTGTTCCTAAAATTATATATATATATTGTCACCTACTCAAGATCTGTATGAGAATATAATTATAATTATTTTTTAAAATATTTTTATTTTAAAAAAATATTACTAAAGTTAACGCATTAAAATAATTTAAAATATAAAACAATTAAATTTTATAAAAAAACATGAGTTAGCTGCACTTCTAAACACTCTTTCCAGCAACCGATCATCCTTCAAAGCCCAAAGGCCCATTGCCCCAATAACGCAAGTACCCCGAAACCCTAGAGGAAGAAAGTCCCATGGGATAAATACCACATAAACACACCCTGGCCTAATCCTTTCGCCCACAGCAGCTCTCAAGGAAGAAACCGAGATGGTTTCCGTCAAACTCCAAAAGCGACTTGCAGCTAGTGTCCTAAAGTGTGGCAAAGGAAAAGTTTGGCTTGACCCGAATGAAGGCAATGAGATCTCCATGGCTAATTCACGTAATGAAAACGGAAACCCTTCTTTCTTTAAGCATTTTGTCTTTTTTTTGTTTTTCTTGGTGAGTTTTGTTTATTTTTTTACGGGGTGGTCTCAGTTTTTTAGGTTCTTTGATGTTGAAATGAATCTTCAAAATTACGATGAATTTAGAATTTCTTTTCTTTTTAATTTCTGAGGTTTAATTTTGTGGTTGTTTTGTTGTTATGAAATTGAAATGGAATCTATTATTGCTTGTGTTTTTGAAGACCCTTCTATCCGAGAAAATATGTTCTCAAGCTGAATTTATTTATGGAGATTGAAATATGTATCAGTGTTTGGTTTGATTTTATTTTTGGAGTCTTTTTTGGCTTTATTTTACTTCTTGTAGATCAGGGTTTTGCAGTTTATTTTTTATTAGTTGTTTGTTATGTTTATGTTTATGTTTATTTCAGTTTGATGTGTTATGTGAAATTGAATTCTATTGAAATGGATAATCAAAATCGAATGGAATTGATTCCAATTCCTGAAAATATTTATAAGTAGCCCTTGATTTTTGTTGTTCGTTCATTTGTTGAATTTGTGTTTGTGGTTTGGTAACAATACAGGCCAGAACATAAGGAAGCTTGTGAAGGATGGTTTCATTATCAGGAAGCCAACTAAGATTCACTCTCGGTCCCGTGCTCGACGTATGAAGGAAGCTAAGAGAAAGGGACGTCACTCTGGCTATGGTATTTAACTATTTTTCTTTGTTCAATTAGATTTACTAGGATACTTGTATTCGAGCTTGTTATTCTCATTATTGTTGATTATAAAAGCATAAACAGGTTAGTTTCTTTGATGTATTGTTTAGTGTGTAGGAGCTTGCATTAACTCAGTTTGTTTGAAATCAATCAGGTAAGCGCAAGGGCACAAGGGAAGCTAGGCTGCCAACAAAGGTCCTCTGGATGAGGAGGATGCGTGTATTAAGGCGTCTTCTTCGCAAGTATCGCGAGTCAAAGAAGATTGACAAGCACATGTACCATGACATGTACATGAAGGTGAAGGGTAATGTGTTCAAGAACAAGAGAGTTCTAATGGAAAGCATCCACAAATCAAAGGCAGAGAAGGCTAGGGAGAAGACTTTGTCCGATCAATTTGAGGCTAAGCGGGCAAAGAACAAGGCTAGCAGGGAGAGGAAATTTGCTAGGAGGGAAGAACGATTAGCCATGGTAAGATATATAGTGCTTTGATGATGATGAATGAGTGAATTCATTGTTGATTTTCTTGATCAACTGATTCTTGATGGTTGAATTTGTGGAATTGCTCAGCTCTGACAAATGTTATAAATATGGTTAATGCTTTGAAACGTTTAAATTCCCTGATATAGGCCAAGTAATAGATGGCAATCGCAAACACCCCAGGTTGTAAATTAAGATGAATCTTTAGACCCTTGTTCTCCCTTTTGTGCCCATGTCTATTGCTGTATGCCTCATGCCTGGTTTGGTGCTTTGGTGTCCTTTCCTTACAGTCACAGAACTTGGCATTAATGATGTTCTCTGTGTCAAATGAGATTAGATTCTGTCTACTTTCTGCCTAAGTTCATAGATATCAGGTTATTCTGTATAACATGTGATGTTGAGATTGTTCATTGCAATTATGTACAGGGACCTGGGGCAGAAAAGCCAGTAGCTGCACCACCCGCTGCCGTTTCTCAACCAGCAGAGTAAGCACATATATGACATAAATACACACTTCGACTAAAGCATGTTGTTTTAATCCAATATGTTGACTGTTCCTTTTCTTGCTTTGTTTACAGGGGAACTAAGAAGTCCAAGAAGTGATCCTAAGCTCCAAGGATTCATAACTTTTGCTTAGTGTCTGATCTTGTTTGTTGCTTTAGAAGATGTTATTTTATATCATAGATGGATGGAAGTTCAAAATATTGGCACTTGACACAATATGTAGCTCCTGTTTTTGTTTATTAGTAATCTATTGCTCTGTTCTTACAAGGATTGTAGTCTATTTCAGCTCCGTTGAGCTTTTTCCATTTTACACCCTGCTAGCATGTTGATTTCTTCGAGGCCTGTGTTTTTTCCATTTATTTCTTCGTTTGATGATACCAGTCCCTTGTAGTCGTTCTTGCTTTCACTAGGACTTGCCCCGGTCAATGCGATCTTCAAGAAAAAGTACCCATGTTTGGACTCTTGAGTGTCAGAAACTGTGTTTCACTTGATTAATGGTCATGTGAAAAAAAATCGCTTTATGGAAGCAGAAACTGTCTTACACTTGATTGATGGTCATGTTTTATGGGACTCTGTGTTCCACGAAACTGGAGCTCCTGATAGACCTCAAGCTTGTGAATGCGTGACTGAGATTTGACAGGTGCTTTTTTCTTTTCTTTTTTAGCGGGTTGTTATTTTTAAAATGTTTTTTATATTAAAATAATTTAAAATATATAAAAATTTAAATCTTAATAAAAAAAATTTAAAAACATAATTTTTACAGCGCGTTTCGAAATGCTAGTTAAAAGTAATCCTCGTTCTTAATGTAACCTCGACATTTGGCCCAGTTGACTAGTGGGTGTTCTCTCTGGATCGAAACGCTTAATAATTTGGTAGGGATGGGTTGTAATGCATGCAAGCTGGTCAATATCATTTTAATTGTTTATTAAAAAGAGATTAAAGAAATTCATTAATGGATGCTTCATGACTCAACCTAATCTAATAATTAAGCATTGCTTGTGGGTAGTTCTCTTGTGATTTAATGACAAGCATGTTCTTATACCAAATTTATATATCAATATAAACTGAGTATTTTTTATCTGGTTTCTTTTACAAGTTCTTACAGGTGATTTTAAAAACATACTTTCTTGTATTGATAATAACCTTTTGAATATTATGAGCGATTTTTTTAATTCATTTGTGATGCATTCAATAATTTTTTTTAATGCTAACTTCAATATTAGAATAAAAAAACAATAGAATTTATTATAGTTCTATTGATTCGTGGAAGTTTTTTAACTCAATTTTATTTGATGGATCAATGACCCATTAAAACCTAAGCCAAGTTTGATGCTGAATTAGGTTGGTATTAATCTGACTAATCTGACAAGTAACCTAAAATTAGTTAACAAGATCAAAACTAAGATGAGATCTAGTTTAATGTTTTAAAAATAGTCACATTAAAATCATAACCAAGCAGGTTTACTAGTTAGACAAAACAATGGGCTGTGCAAGCTTTAAAACCAGGACAAAACTAGAAAGGCCTTATAATTGTTTTGAAAAATTCTTCAAGACATTTAAACTTGCACAAACTAATCCATGTGGGCTTTGCCTTTGCATTGAAGAAAAAGCCAGAACGTTCTAGAAAAAAGAAACACGAGCACAAACTGAAAAGGTCAACATCATCGGCTCAGAGCTAGCACTATAAGAGAAGTAGGTTCTGTTCCTTACAGTTCCAAAATCAGACATCATGGCTGGAGTAGAGATGTTCCCTAAAGAATATGGTTACGTAGTTTTTGTTCTTGTTGCTTATTGCTTTCTCAATTTCTGGATGGGGTTTCAAGTTGGTTCAGCTCGCAAGAAATACAAGGTCCCTTATCCAACCCTTTATGCCATTGAATCAGAAAACAAAGATGCCAAGCTCTTCAACTGTGTTCAGGTCCTCTTTCCCCTCCCTCCCTGCCTTTTCTTTTCTTGTTTTTGTTTGGTTTGGTTTGGTTTCTTGAAAGGTGGATTTTGATTTATTTATTTTTCGGTTTTTTGGTGCAGAGAGGACATCAGAATTCCCTGGAAATGATGCCAGTGTTCTTTTTGCTGATGGTGTTAGGAGGGATAAGGCATCCTTGTGTTTGTGCTGCCCTTGGTTCTCTTTTCCTTGTGACTCGGTATTTCTATTTCACTGGCTATGCTACTGGAGATCCCAAAAACCGTCTTAATATTGGGTTTGTTCCCTTTCTCTCCCTCCCTCTCTATGACTGTTTGCCATATTCTGTCTTGTTTGAGAAATCAGATACGGAAGAACATGATTTTGATCAATTTCATTCTGTTCATAACACATGTTGAAGCATATAAATGTGCAAATCACATTGACATTTGACATATAGGATTTGCGTCTAGTTATGAATTTCATCAACTCCAGTCAGCCTATGCATGACTCGTGCACATAATCATGTGAATTTTATGTCACATATGTGTAGGATTAACAAGGGAATGGCTAGTCTGAGCACCTATGTGCTATGTTTAAGCTGTTGATTGTGTTGAAAAATCACTTTTTTGGTAGCCACTCTTGCACACTCTCTTAGTTTTCAAGTGTTGATTTGATCCTATGGCTGAAACATAGATGCTCACAAGTGCTCGTACCAGCCATTCCTGATTAACTATAGTGTCGGTTGCAACTGTGGACATTCTTATTAAGGTAGATTCACGAGGGGGAACCCCTAATACCGTAATGGTAGTGATTTTGTTTTTGCTGGTGCACAGGAAATATGGATTCTTGGCTTTGTTGGGGCTTATCGGGTGCACCATTTCATTTGGCATCAGTCTTCTTCGAGGATAGTCCCTTTTTCTGCTCTTTACTTGGCTTGAGCCTTTGCTTTCCTGTAATTTCCATGTCCCATCTACACTTTTGTAGTGTTTTGTGTTAAATAAGCTGTACTTTCCCTGAACATTAATGGCGATGGGGCCTCCCTTGGTTTCTCAAATCTTTTGTTGTTGGTGCTGTATTATGCGGTAACTGATAGCTCCGATATTTATTTATCCTCCACCACCTCTTTGCCAGGAAATGCGTCTGATTCCTGTTGAATTGGTCCACGTCAATAGTTTATGATTTTAGGAGAGATCCAGATAAGTTGACCTAATCAGTTTACAGTATAATATTGATCATGCTTTGAAAATGCAGCAAGAGCTGGTGATAGATTGCAACTCTCTGATTTTTTATTTTGTTTTTACTGGAATCTTTCTGATTTGAATGTGATTTGGGGTCTCATTGTTTAGTTTATGCAACCGAACCTGTAGTATTAGATGACTTAATTCAACTTCGTCTTCAACAATTCTCCCACCTGCTATCTAACTGCATATTTTTGTGAGCTAATTGAAAAGATGCTAGCCTTGAAGTCTGGTTCAGCCAAGGTTTTTATTTTATTTGAATTAAACAAGATATCAGCGTCTTAAAATTTAATTGACTTGATTGGATTTTTAATAACTTGGTTCAAATTCAATGGTCAATATCAAGAGATTTTTTAAAATAAAAAAAAATATATTATTTTAGTTAAAAACATTAATTGACTCAATAATTTAGTGATCCATACATTTTTCCAAGTTAGTTTATTGGCTTAAAAAGTCTTCTTAGTTTATAGGTTTATAAAATGGTTTTATGAAAATTATTTTTAAAATTTTTATGTATTTATTTATCATTTTCTAGTCAATGAAAAAAAAAATCAGTTAAATAAAAATTTAACTTGATTTTTAAAAACGTATTTTTTATTTTATTTTGAATAAAAAACTTTTTAGAAATTATGAAAATTTTATTTTATTTTGAAAAAAAAACTTTTTAGAAATTATGAAAATTTTAAAAATATTTTATTATTTATTAATTATATTAAATTAAATCTTTATTTTTTTGTTATATATTTTATTTTGAATATTTTTTTTATTTTTTTATTAAAATGTGAGTTAATTTGATTTTTATATAAATTTTTATCTATAGTTTTTTATTGTTATGTGAAATTTTTTATTGTATTTTTAATTAAAAATTTTATTTACCATATTTGATCTATATTTCTTTGTTTGCAGTTTATTTTTATTTAAAATAATTTATGAAATTGTAATATTTTTAATTTTATTATCTTTCAACTATTTTATCTATTATTTTTAATTGTTTTTTATTTTATTTAAATAATTATATTTTTAAATTCTATATTTTAATGTTTTTTTATCCGTTAGTTTTACTTCTTATTCTTTTAATAAATTTTTAAAAATAAAAATATTAATAAGTTATTTTTTATTTTATTTTTCATGACTTAGCAAATATTCAAATATTAAAAATTTATTTTTAATTTATTTTTTATAAAATTATTAAATATAAAAACTAATTCTTGGCAAACAAACGGTCTAAACATGAAAACTAATTCTTGGCAAACAAACGGTCTACATCTAACTTGAAAAGGAATGGTTTAAATTAATCATTGTGCTACAGAAGACTGTTGTGGATAGAACTTGCACATTCCATCGTGATGGATTGATGTAAGCAAAATTCCTAGTGACTCAACTCGTTACTAAAATAGCAAATATCCATAAAAATTCCAACCGCCAATCACTTCAGCAGAGGCTGGTTATGTTATTGTAGAAAGCATTGCTGTTTTTTTTTATAAAAAAAACACTATATATTGCTATAAAAATTTTCGAAGTTATTTTTCTTTTCTTGAATATATGATTTTTTTTAAACTTTATAAAATTCATGAACCTATTTATAAGTTTGGTTGATTGACTTGGTTCGCAAGTTAGCAAATTTAACCTTTTTAAAATTAGTTTTTTTTTTAGTATCCTTGGATACTAGATTGATTGAGAGTTTAGTTTTATAGTTTGTTTCGTTTAGCTTTTTATGAGATTATTATGATCTAAAAAAATATCTCGGTATTGAGTTAGTGTTTGATTTTGTAATTATCAATTTTTGTTATTATTTAGTTAAATAAAAAATAGTTTTTTTAAAAAATTATAATCTCAATAGAGTCCATAACACAGTTCATATGTTTGACGTACTAGCTCGACTTACCCAATTCACAAATTTAACGAGTTTATCCAATGATAATATATATTGTTTTAGGTTATTTAATTGTTTTTAATCTTTTTTTTATTTCATTATTTAATATTGGATTAGTTAGGAAATAGATTGTATTTTTTATTTTTTCTGTTTTATAGAGATAATTATCTCTAATAAGTGTCTATTTTTATATTGGTGTTTAATTTTATAAATATTTATTTTTATCATATAATTAAATAAAAAAAATTATTAAACTCAATAAAAACCATAACCCGGGTTGCTAGGGAGATAAAGTCAATTTAACATGACATTGTCTTAATATTATTTTAAAAAATATCATCTTGAAGTTCCTTTAAAAACTAAATTATATTTTTATCGATCATCAAAATTGCATTTGAACCTATTAAATTGATCGATTTAAGTTAAATTTTTATATAATTTAATTAAAAACTTAAGTCAGATAAAAAATTGAGTTAAAAAGTTTTAAAATCAACAAACTTTGTCAAATTTAAAAACACTATTAAAATTTTTTTATACTTCTTATATATTTTTATGTTAAAAAAAAAATCAATCCACGATAAAATAGGGGGCAATATAGTAATTGTGCCCTAAAGCCTGTAATGAAACCTTGCCGGAGATTGCCATTGCCACATCTCTCATCCCTTCCGTGTACACATCAATAATTTATTGCAAGGTCTAATGTTAGATGATTTTACTAGCCGTTAACATTTTTTAATGTTCATGAGTCATAATTCGACTGATATGAGTACTCTTTCTCTCCTGGAAAAATCTAATCCAAATCTTTCTTCTGTACCATTGCTTGTAATGGTAAAAAGCCAATTAAGAAATTAATTAAAACTCATCAAAATTGATCACGGATAAAGTGCATTTACTAACGGTAATTAAATGGAGGTGAAATTCATAAAACACATTCATTGTGATATGCGGTAATGCAGGACAGTGTTAGATGATGGTTTGGTACGATTTTATAATTAATTTAATTAGCCTATGCTCTTATATACATTCAATTGATTTCATTAACGAAAATGTCCTGATTTTTAAGCTTTGATTCCGGTAAAAACCATGCATTTCAACCCGAACGCGAGGACCTACCTTCCAAATAAAAACAGAAATTGGTTGAACCTCTATAAATTAAAGTTTATAAAAATTTATTAAGTAGTCAACGTATTATTTAAACTTCAAATTTAAGTTGGGATGGAATAAATATATTATTCCATTAATGTTAATAATTTATTGAGGTTGTATTACATTCTCTTTTCAAGCACACTAGATAGATGGTTTCTGTTGTGTCGTGGGCTATACTATATTTTCCTGAAATGTGAAAAAACTTCATGTAAAATTTGAAATTTAAAAAAATTTAGAGAATTAGATCATTGAGTCAATCGGGTTTAACAACCTTTACTAATCTAATAATATTTTTTGAAAAAAAAAAGATAATGAGAAGAGATAAACCGAATTAATAAGAAATTTACATTCAAGATATAAAAAAAAGTGATAACAGAAAAGGATTCGAGTAAATTCAGGTTAACTCATCAAATTTATGATGACCAACTCCAAAGAAAAAAAGTGAAAAAATAACAAAAGGTAATTTGTAACCACATAAACGTTGAAAAATATTTTTTAAAAAAAAATATATGCTAAAAAAACATAAGTCCATCAAAGCTCACTTTCAAACCTCGTGACCTCAATTATAAAACCAATATTATATTATAGAAGATAAACCTAAAAAAATCAAAAAGCAAAATCCTCAATAAAAAAAATATTAAGGGATGAAACCAAGAAAATAATAATAATTAAAAACTATAATAAAAAGAATAAGGAGTAATTTTTTTTGTTAAAATTTTTCAAAACTCGTTGATTTTATTTGTTATGACAATGTAATTTTAACATTATTGTAGAATAAAAAAATTAGTCAATCTGAATAACCCTGATTAATTTACTCAACCTATGATGTGGGAGATGCTTAGGGTCAACCCTGAGCTGGGTTTAAAAATCATGATTAAAATAATATGGATCCGACTTTTTCATTAAATATGGATCCAACTTTTTCATTAAATTCTTTTTTTTTAAATCCATCTTAAAATCAATTGAATTTGTTTTTGTAAAATTTAAAAAAAAAAAAATATCACTTTTAGATGTTTGTAAAATAAAATATTTAGTTACCCGAGTAACCCTACCCAACCCATCTGACATGTGATTCAGGATTTGCTCGGGAGGTAATCTTTAAACTAGGTTTAAAAACCATGATTAAAAAAATAAAAATGCAATTTCTTTGAGAAAAGGTTTTAAAACCCATTGAATATTTGTTTTAGACTAAATTAATCTAGGTAACCTTAGTTAGCTCACTTGATCTATGACCTAGGATTTCACCAAGATCAACTATTGGTTTGGGTTGAAAAACCATAGTTGAAAAAATAATAATTAAATTTGACATAAAAATCAAATAAAATCAAACAATAAGGGATGAATCTAAAAAAAAAATTAATTAAGAAAATAAATGAAACCCAAAGAAATGATAATGAAAAGAAGAAGACCAAATTAAAACAAAAAAGAAGTATGAAATTGAAAAGAAAATCAATTAGAAGAAGGGTGAAAAGCAAAATAAATATCCTAATCTTTTTTATTATTTCAATTGTGATTTCATTTTGTTTTATTTTGTATTTGTTTTAATTTTTTTATGGCTTTTCTTTTTAATTTTATCCTTTATAACTTTATAACTTTATTTTTGGGTGGGTGGATGAGAGAGAAAAGAAAATAGAAAAAAAAAAAATATGCTACTTATCGACATTGATTATGACACCATGTGCCGATCAAGGATAAGCACCACCCAGAGATGTTTTGCGTGAGCTAGCAATTGGGTATTTTCAGAGACCGAAGAAGGTATCATATGCTGTCACAATGAAGTGGATAACCTTCAAATGTTATAGCATGTGATCAGCATGTATAATTTTTTATTTTATTTTATTTTATTGTAAATATCAAAATATTTCTGACCCCACATGAAATTTACCAAAAAAAAACTGGAGTGCAAAAGATGCAACTGACCTTTGTGTTTCTCTCTTCTAAGAACAAATTGGTAAATTTATTGTGTGAATTCCCGGTGAATTGTGAGAGGAGGTCTAGAAAAACACTAGTTTCTTTTCAGCATATTTCTTGTGATGCATGAATAAAATAAATGATATTTCATTATGCGTATGTGATCGCCATGTTTGTATATCCCGTCGTGCTTCACATAGATGTTCATTTGCATTAATAGGTAAAGAAATGTGAAAGGCATGCGTAGCAAGTATTGAAAACCAATTCTTTCGTGCACGCAACGCTTTCCAATAATCAAGCGCGGCCTCCCACGATGAAATTTGAATGGTTTTGGTGGTTTCTCCATTGTAAAATGGTATGTATTGCAAATAAATTTTTTGTTTAGCGTGAAAAACCTTTTTTTTTTATCCTTCTGTTTTTTTCTCCTCCTTAATTTAAATCCCTCCCCTTTTAAAGTTTCAAGGTATTTTTTTTTTCATTGAATTTAGTTTTTATTATTTTAATTATAATTTATTTTATATAAAATAATTTATAAAATTAATATTTATTTTTTAAAACTCTTATTTTTTAATTTTATTATTTAACATTTATTTAACTGGAGATTATTTTTTACTATTTTTTATTTGTTTTCTACTTTTTTTTAAATAATTTTGAAAATGTCATAGGTTGTTTCATCAAATCAACGTTCAAATCAATATTGAATTGTTTAATAATTATACTTTACAGCTATATTTAATTTATTTTAAATGAAATTATCTTAATATCATAACTAAATCATATATTTTGCATACTAATCTAAGTATGCTCAAGTCAAGTAATTATCATCTTTTTGGATTATATTTTTTTTAAAATTTTATCTCTTGATATTTTATTTGTTAGAAATTAAGCTTTTATTTTTTTTTCATTTTACTTTCTATTGAGTTATTGTGTTTTCATTTATTTATTTTTATTTTCATATAAGATCCTTTAGTATATTATTTTTTTTAAATTGATTTTTTTTTCAATTGTATCCTTTAATATTTGATTTATTAATAATTAGTGTTCATTTTTCTTTTTTTATTTTCACTTCTTTTTTTACAGGGTTATTTCCATCTGATACCCGTAATTGCATAGTTAACTTGGTTTGACTATAATTTATTTAAAATAAAAATTATTTTTTTAGTTTAATTATTTAACATTGAGATGTTTGATATTTGATTTTCATGATTTTATTCAAATTTCTTTTAAGGTTGCTCTAATATTATGATCAAATCGCATATTCGACATACTAACTCGAATGAACTCGGGTCAAGTTTTCTCACCTTTTCTTGTCGTTAGTTTTTTTGATTTATTATCATTATATTTTTTATTTATGTTATTAAATTAAATAAGTTTATTAAATCTAATAAATTCAATAAATCGAGTTTAAGATTTTTCTTTTTAGGAACACTTTCATCATTTTAGCATTTTTTTCATGCTGGGAAAAGAAATAGATGAACTCAATCATGGAGTAGCATGGATCACCAGTTTTTTTCGAATCTATTATTTCTTTATGGGTATTTAAAGCGTGCTCGAAATACACTAGACAGTCAAATTACCTTATCTGAACTGCGGATCCTTTTTTCTAGGAGAAACGTGGCTTCATAACATCCTTTGTTGTTTTTTAAATCAACTCTATACGTTAAAATCAGATTATACCACTTGTGCGTGCAGAAATACTGAAATAGAGCACTTAAAGTGCGATTTAGTGAGGAAAGGGATTTTGTTTTTTATTTTTTTTATTAAGATTCGATTTTTTTATATTTATTTGTTATTTCTATAATGTTTTACCTGTTTATTAAATTTACAAGATATTTAATGAATTTAAAAATTAATCATTATATATATAAATTGACTTGAATATCTTGAATTATTAAAAAAATACTAAAATAAAAAATTACTTATTGCTTTTTTTCTGGGGGGAGTGTTTAGAAGTTTAGTAATAATTATTTATAAAAGTATTTTTTATTTAAAAATAAATTATAATATTTTTTTTATTTTTTAAAAATTATTTTTAATTATTTTAAAGTTTAAAAACTTAAATTTTTAGAAAACTTGATTTCAACCCCGTTTCGAACCAGCTAAAAAACAAAATTTTGCTGGCTAATATTAAAGTTTTTGTGTTTCAAATACAAAAAATAAATATAAATATGTTTGATTAATATAGATAAACATTTTTTTAACTGTCTTCTAGCTCTTAACTACAATTAAATATTACCTAAAAATATTTTTTTATTTATTTTAATTATGGAGCAAAACTCTGACGTTCCTTCCTCTGTTATTTTTAGTGGTTTTTGATAATTTGGGGTGACTTCATGACAGGAAAAGCAGGTAGGTAGATTCTTACAGCCAAACAGTGCCCTCCACCCTTTTTTGAGTGGGCCCCTCAGGGCCCAGCCAATCCAATGGAGGGCAGCTTTTTCGTTTTTTTCTTTAACCCCTTCAATTCCTCTCCCCTCCACTACGACTAGAGATGGTCAAGGTGTGGAGGGGGCAGCTTGCGCAATCACCCTTTGAATCTCCCTTGATGACGTTTGTAATTGCGTTTTAATTATTTTATATTTTAATTAGTTTTATATATTTTTAAATTAAAAATACTTTACAAATAAACTTTACTATGTATTTTTAAATATATTAGCATTGTGCAAAAATCCTCTGTACTGATTTTCATGAACAGCCGACCGTGTCCATGAATTTATGTGTTTGAGAGTATAATTATAATTATTTTTTAAAAATAATTTTTATTTAAAAATATATTAAAATAATTTTTTTATTTTTTTAAAATATTTTTAAAATATAAAAACAAATTACTTAATAGTTACATCGAGTACTATTATGCATCTATGAAGTATACCGTTTACAAAATACTATTATGCATCTATGAAGTATACCGTTTGGATTCTCATAGTCAAAAAAGGAAACAAAAGTAGAGGCTAAAATAATTATTATCTTGCGTGCCATAAACCTTGGTTAAAATCATTCACCCGGTTTGAATACTGACTAAAAACGATTTGGGTTATTAATCAATTATTTTTATTAAAAGGGAAGGGTTTTGTGTTATTTTGTTTTCTTTATTATATTTTTATGTTGATATTGTGAAATTTAAACTTGTTTTTTTTGGGTTAATTATATAATTAAAAATTTAATTACAATAATTAAATTTTACTAAGTTAATATTTTATTCGAGTTAATTAATTAAAAACCCGGGTTATAGTTTAGATTTTAAAATCAACAATAAAATATACAACAATGAATAAATAAAATTCTTAGTCTAAAACCCTACATGAAACTTTTGAAGAAAAAAAAAAGAACAACTGTATCTATTTTCTTTCCCTTGAACAAACCTCAATACCTTATTAGTAATTGTTTTTGTTAACTATACTTGAAAAGCCATCATCAAGCATTCAACTATTTCATTAATTCAATTCATAATTGTAACTCTAGGAAAATACTATTGTCATAAAGTTCATATTTCACCCCCTACTTATATTGTATAGCGTTTGTTTGGTATTGTAACATAATGTGGGTTTAATATTATGATAAAGAAAATTGTTTATAGGAGTTTTTTGTTTAAAAATATATTAAAATAATTTTTTTTCAATTTAAAATTATCAAAAAACACAAAAATATATCAATTTGATATTTTTTAAGTGAAAACACATGAAAAACATAAATTACTACACTTCTACACACTTTTGTAGCTTGTTTTTTAATTAAAAATACATTAAGTATATCAATACCACTGCAAATAACTTAAAAAACATTGATATGATATATTTAAAGAGAAAAATACTTTAAAAATACAAAACTATCACAATAAAAACACTTACATTCTCAAAATAGTTGTTAAAATAATTAAAATAATCCCATTAAATAATCAAGAGAAGGAATCACTTACTTATTATTTATTTGCTAACATGATGTTTTAATTTTTATTTTTTTATTAATATTAACTTGGTCGAGTTTATCATACTAACCCATTAGCTAATCATGTGTAACATAAATATGAATTTTTTATTCAAATTAAAACCCAATCAAGACTAGATTTCAAATCAAAGTTTTATGGGATGAAATTTAATAACGATCCTCGTAGCAATAGGAAACCATAACATAGTAAAACTAACCCTAATTACCTACCTAAAAATTCCTCCACCATAGATGATCCCACGCTGGACCACAAATGTAGAAATACAAAACACAGTCGTAATGGTACCAATTTGGACCGTCCAAAAGACTGTACGTAGCAATGCCATGCCATGCATAATCAAACATAGCAAAAAAAATTGTGATGGATGGAACCCTAAACATCGCCCATGCCTAGCATTTCTCATCACGGTAAAAAAGGCTGTAAAAGTAAAAATCATTGACCCAAAACCAGTAAAAAAAAAAAAAGAATTATTGCACGAGAGACGGGTCCCTCTCCCCCACTCTACACCTCTCTCTACATATATCACTCTATAGGATGGATTGTTTAATATTTAATCTATTTTAGAAAGAATTCAAAAAAGAATTGTTTTTTAAATAAGCCACCCCCTGTCAAAGACCACTGAAGGATGGTGGCACATGCCTGCTGTCATATCATTCACACAAAAACATCAATGCCCTAGATCTTCCATGTACGGATACATTAACGGTCAAGATCTAACTCACTCTCTCTTTCTCTTACAAGTCTCACTCTCTTTCTCTCTCTACTGTCCTCAGGTCCAGCTTTGTCGGGTCCCCTTATAAGGCAAAAGACACTGACCTCACTCACTGCATTTTCTCTCTCTTTTCTCTCCTGTAAACAGTACTGTAAGTTGGGTAACTTGGGTGAAAGATTTGAGCTTGAAAGCCGAAACCCACTTTGGTTTGGTCATTTTCATTTTCTTGGAAGTGAGGTGATAGTGAAAGTTTCTTTCCTTTCCAGGGTCTTGATTTGTGTCATGAAATTGCTGAAATGCTATGAAAGTTTTGATCTTTTTGTCAAGAAAGTGAAGGAGAAGATCTAAATGGATCAGGGGTTGGTTTTGTTACTTTTTTTGGGGTTTGGTGTTTAGGGTTTTGGAGGAGAAGAAATGAGAGAAAGGATAGGTGGGGTTAGTGAGAGTGAGAAGAGGAGTGGTGGTGTGTTTTTGCTGGATTGGAAGATGATTATTATTATCAGTATGGTAGCTGTCAGTGAGGGTTTTATATAGTAATTAATTAGTTAGACTATCTGTGTTTAGCAGTATTAATTACTATATTTTGTTATAAACAAGTGTATTTATCTAATAAATTTTTTTAAAAAGTGGGATATGAAGCTTTCAACATCAGGGTTGGGTGGTCAGCAAGCTGGTCAAGAAGGTATATATATCTTATCAATCTTCATTTTGCTTATTAATTTTACCACTATTATGTATGTCATTTTCAGGTTCTTGTTTAGTTTCTTAGAGCTTTAAATGTGTTCAAGTTTATCCTTGAAAATTTATGATTGAATGTAAAGGAATTGTTTAGCTTACCATGTTTTGTGTATTATGATTGTGGTGATGGTGGGGTGACAGGGGAGAAGAAATGTTTGAATTCAGAGTTGTGGCATGCTTGTGCTGGGCCACTGGTGTCCCTACCAACTGCGGGGAGCAGAGTGGTCTACTTCCCTCAGGGTCATAGTGAGCAGGTGTTCTTTTTCTCGTTGTCTATCTTCATTATGACTCTAATTTCTAGTTCCAAAAGTAAAGCTTGTCTATTTGTTGTGTGTTATATATGCACATTTTGGTGGAGATTGAAAAGAAATGAACTTTTTATAGGTGGCTGCAACTACTAACAAAGAAGTTGATGCTCACATCCCGAATTATCCCAGTTTGCCTCCCCAGTTGATATGCCAGCTCCACAATGTCACCATGCATGTGGGTTCTATTTGTTTAATATAATCAGTAAAATCTCCCTACATTTTCCTTACTTTGAAGTGGTTTTTGTTTTTCTAAATATCCAGTTATGATAATTTCAGGCAGATGTTGAAACGGATGAAGTTTATGCCCAAATGACATTACAACCTTTGACACCGGTAACAACTTATAAAAAATTCAAATATCGAGTTCATTTGTTTATCAAATTGCTTTTTGGCATGAGAATAATTGTTGGTTGTGTATATTTAGTTGTTGCCTAATCACCTTTTGTTATCATTGCACGAATAGCAAGAGCAAAAGGAGACTTTGCTTCCAATGGACTTGGGAATGCCAAGCAAGCAGCCCACAAATTATTTTTGCAAGACATTGACTGCAAGTGATACTAGTACACATGGAGGCTTCTCTGTTCCTCGTCGTGCTGCTGAGAAAGTCTTTCCTCCACTGGTAGTCTCTTTCTTGGCATCTGTTGCTTCTAATATTTATGCAATGTTAATGACTTTCAATATGCCTATTTACTTGCCATGCAGGATTTCACCCAGCAGCCTCCAGCTCAGGAACTTATCGCCAGGGATCTCCATGATGTTGAATGGAAGTTCAGGCATATTTTCCGAGGTAAGCTATGGAATTTTTTATCATTAATTTGATAAGTTGTGGAATTTTTTATCATTAATTTGATAAGTTTGTAGTTGTATTAGAATGTAATGGTTGGATTTTAGGATGATGATGCTTTATTGCTATATGCTTTGTGCCACCTGGCATTTTCAATAATAATACCATTGCTTTAACCTGAAACGCAACTGGAGAAAAATAGGCAATCTGCATTTTTCCATTACAATAACTTTGTTTAGTAGCAGTGTGCGCTGTCTTACTCTGCATTTCAATGCAATTGACTCAGAAGCCATTATGAACATTTTGGAAAACTTTTCTGAGCTATTCTTGAGCACCTGAGATTTAATTCTAATCTTGATCAGCTTTGCAATATGTTAGTTTTATCATTTCTAGTGGGGAAAAAGAAATTGATCGCATGCCTCTCACCCTTCTATATATATATAAAAAATTCTTTCGTTGATGTATGATTTGTATTGAGTGGGTTTCTCTTATTCATGTAGTTGAAGTTCACAGATGTTAGTTGTCCCTTAAGATTTGGACCATCCTGCAGCGTAGCTAGTGTATTTATGAAGGAGATGCCTAGATCCCCCCCCCCCTCATTTAGGATTTCTTAATTAGGTTGTTGGAATATTAATAAGAATTGGTCAGATATTGTGTTAGAATATCTGTTTAGTGGAATGCTCATCATAACTCAAATGGGTGGCCAGCCTTTTTTGTTGCTCTACTTAATGTGTGAAAGAAATGCTAAATGAACAAAAAGCAAAACTGATTATATATATTTGGAGTATGTTGGTATGATAGAAGCATCCTTTTTGATGTATTAGAAGTGGGATATACAAGAGCCATATTGATAGGCATGATATTGGGGCTCAATCAAGTCAGTTATTGTTGAGTACATGGCTGTAATTTATTCTGCCCTTTTCATGCATGTTTTACTTGAATACTAGGAACTATACCTAGCACATGGGAACCAATTAAATGCTACTAAGTATATAATTTGTTTGACTTTTCATCATAGCTTGGTAATCTAACAACTGTTACAATGTTGTAACTAATTGCGGATTGCTTTCCAATGAAAGTAGTTTGCAATTAAAAGCTAAAGAGGATGGCAGTTGTATTTGTGCAAAGGATGTTTACATGGGGTTAATTATATCAGCACACATAGAAAAACTTATTGACCCTAATTATGCATGATCAATACACAAAATTACATTACTATTATGGTTAGTAAATACCATGTAAACATGGATAAATTATTGTTAAAGAATTATGGTTAGGAATAGTAATTAAAGATAACTATAATAGTTGAAGTTGAAGGATTATAGTTAATGAACCATTTGTCCATTTATGTGGAAATTTGCTTATAAATAGCCATGACAAGTTCCTCTATGCGCATTTATTAACGGGAAAGATCATAAGGCACATACATTGGTAAATTTATAAAGGGTTTAAATGCAATAAATAATGAGAAAAAAACAGAGTTTATATGGAAAATCCCTTGTAAAAGTAGGAAGAAAAGTCTCAAGAGAGGAATGTTATTAATAAAAGGATAAATTAGAATTTAGAAGTATTACAAAGATACCAAAAACATGAAAACTCAAAAGTTATACTTGAATGCCTGCTAAAGAATTCTCAGCAGAAAGTGCATTGACTGAATATGATGATAAAACACTCTTTCCATCTTATAAAAGGGGAGACTAGACTTTATTCTCCAAGAACCTTCAAGTGCTTGTGTGGATTATAAGCCCAACACCGGGGAAGTAATTATTATGAAGTATAGAAGTAGTCAGGATAATCGACATACAATAATTCATTCTCTAGAAACCAACCAGGGTTAAAATCATCCATGTATGCATCTTGAAGAGTGGTGTAAGCCACCACTGCTACAGTGTAAAGTACCTCCAGTTGAAGCACATCATCTCTTAGATGGAGAAATGCTTTGCTCCAACTGGCAGTATTTTTTATTGTAGTTGTGGTGGCTTACAAGCCAAGCCCACCCTACAGTAGTTATAAAAATTCATGAAGGCTACACTTTCCTGCTGGTAACATTTGTACTCCCATTGTCTCTGTATAACCACAGCTAATGAGTTGATGGTGTAGTGTAGAATGGGATGTTCTTCTATCATGTCGCTAATGATTTTTGTGCAGGCTTACAGTTTTAATTCCTTCCTCATCTTGCAGGACAGCCCAAACGGCATCTACTTACAACGGGTTGGAGTGTGTTTGTAAGTGCTAAAAGACTTGTTGCTGGAGATTCTGTTCTTTTTATCTGGTACGTAGTCATTTTTCTTTCTCTCCATAAATTTTCAGTCAATACTGCTAATCTTGTTTCCTTCAATTAGGAATGAGAAAAACCAACTTCTTTTGGGAATTCGCCGGGCCACTCGACCACAAACTGTAATGCCATCTTCTGTGTTATCTAGTGACAGCATGCACATTGGTCTCCTTGCTGCTGCAGCTCATGCTGCTGCAACTAATAGCTGTTTTACAGTGTTCTATAACCCAAGGTGCAAACATGTTTGCAAGTTTTTTTCAATTTCTGCTTTAAGTTTTCACCTGACTTGTATTCTTTTTGCAGGGCTAGTCCATCTGAGTTTGTTATACCTCTATCCAAATATGTTAAAGCAGTATTTCACACACGCATTTCAGTTGGAATGCGCTTCCGGATGCTTTTTGAGACTGAAGAATCAAGTGTCCGTAGGTATTATCGTAGTTGATAGTTTAGTGTTATTTATATTCTACCGCCAAGGTCTTTCAACCAACATAATTGGTTATATTCTGTGAAGTCTCCCTCATGATTGATGTATTCTTCTGCAATTCCATGGTATTGAATCATATAACTGTCATATTATATCTTTGTCGGTTTGGTAATTAGCTACATCTGAACATAACCCTTGGGGAAGCATAAATGTTCATGATGTAGAGGTAGCATTCTTGTGTGATAATGCTGAGGGTTAGATGGCATGCACGAGTATTATCCCTTTTGAGCCACAACTAGAATCTTAAGGTATGGCAGGCACAAATCTATGAGTATCAATGTACAAGTCATTGTCTGCTAGGTTGAAACTGTAGGAAATGCTAAGTCATCACAACACAATTGGCTCTGTGTGTGATTTGGATTGACGAGCAAGTTCTTGGTTCTGATAGTGGGCAACCAAAAGCAGTCATAATGCATGCCATGTATCCCTCGACATTAAGATGATGCCAAGGAACTGCTGCTTCTACATCACTCATTTTATCTTGCCGAACTGCCATGTATGTGTGTGCAGCTATGTTTATGTGGAAGGCTTGTCTTATCCAGGTACATGGGTACGATAACTGGCATAAGTGATCTGGATCCTGTTCGCTGGCCTAATTCGCACTGGCGATCTGTCAAGGTAATATATTTAATGTGTTAGACCCTGGATCCATAATACACGACATGTTTGTGCCATTATATTCCATACAATGTTATGTAGTTGCTCAATGCATCTCTTCATTTTCAGCTTGACAGGTGTAGGATCTCTCTTTCGGGTGTTTGTACACATCACACACACACATAGAGAGAGCTCTTTTACCTGTCTTTACTTTTTTTTCAACGAAATTTAAATAACCAATTTATATTGCCTGGTTTTACATATTTGGTGCTGCACGCATATTGCAATGTAGTTTATTGTCCCATTAAATACTTAGCTTTTCTGACAGTAGGGTGGAGTTTTGTTACTTGGTATCTGCTGGAGGCGCATGCTGTCACCTTCCAAATAAATCAATCTGTCTTTTATGGTTTAAAATAGTATATAATACTCACCAGTACTGTTGGAAGTACAGATGTAGACTATCTTTATGCATACACAATTATCGTAATTTGCTGAGCTTTTTATCCAAAGAAAGAAAGGTTTACTTGCTTTGAGCAAGACTAGCAAACTATTGTCAAAAGTTCTTTGGTGAGAACGCCCTCTCCTTCACATGTATGTGCATGTTTTACACCTGTATGCATCTTTTTGATGGCCAAGTGATTCTACTTTGCCAACCAGATAGCACAAGGCATAGCCTGTGGCTGTTTTACCTAGAGCTTATGAAGCACCTTTATATTCATATTTCTATAACTTCATGCTTAATCTTTACAATGTAGGTTGGCTGGGATGAGTCAACAGCAGGTGAGAGGCAGCCAAGGGTGTCATTATGGGAGATTGAGCCTTTAACAACTTTCCCCATGTATCCATCACTATTTCCCCTCCGACTGAAACGGCCTTGGCAACATGGGTCATCATCTGTGCTTGGTACATTCTCTTTATTTTATGGTCCTAATTTATGTTTTTCCAACAAAGGTAGTTGGATTTTAGTTTATACCAAGGATCTGAACTTAACAAAGTCTGCTTTTTATGTATGTGAAGTAATAATTGAATAACAGGGGAAGAAGATTGACTAGCCTCTTAGGGCAGAGGACATTTAGAAAAGCATTAGATGCAAGGAAAAGAAATGAATATCATACCTTCCCTCATAAATCTCCATCCAAGTTATTATTAAATGGCCTTCTGAAGTAATTGCTGATAATGAATCTACATGTGTTGGCCAAACTGCAGATTATATAAGAGACTTGCAATGGTTGGAGCTGGGAGTTTAAGTGGTTGTCTTATGCATGATAGCTGGGCAGTTGGAGTGATGTAGGATGGGAATATATAACAAATCGAAACAGCAAAAGAAAGGAATATAATGGCTAAAATTTGAAGAAAACTGGTGGAACAAGAGATATACGTTAGTTACATGACTAATAGAGAATCCAAATCACACAAGGAAAGACCAAAAACAGTAAGGAAAACTAAACAAACAGCTTCTGCTTCATGGATTAAAAAAAATAAAAATAAAGCTTGGTAAATTGAATATTATTCTCAATAGGTGGATTTTTGAGAGCACAAGTGTATGATCTGGATTGCCAAAATGGATGACCCAATATGTGGCTTCCATGCTGCTTGCAGTGGTTTTGCCATCCCAGATCACAAATGTACTATATGTATTTCCAAACTGAAAATGCATTCCACTGCTTGAGTGAGAAGTGCTTGGGAAAAAGTAACTTGCATACTAATTTGAGACTTTACAAGTTTTCCTTGGGAGTTCTAGTGATCTACTTTAAAAACTTTTAAAAGAAATCCTTTGTGGAATGGAAATTCAATGCTTAGCGAAAATGAATTTGCTAGTAGGCTGAATCTCTTTGACAAGGAATGTGGTTTTCTACATATAAAGCACAGTTATGTGAATTGTATCCCATTTGTGTTAAACTTGTTGCATTTTCCATATGTTAAATCATAGCTAGCCTAAAGTTATACGATGCATGGATAACATGCTCAAGATTAACATATAAACTACTCTAATTCGAATAGTAAAACTGAAACTGCTTGTATTGGATGATTTTTGTGTAGCATAGTGATCTGAAATCTAGTCCGAGACTCCAAGGTCTTGTGTAGGTCTAAAATCAACTGCTTGTAGTTTTCTGCTCGTGTAGGTCTAAAGTTGACAGCTCTCTCTCTCTGTCTCATTTTCATTTTTTGGTTAACCTCCATTTTCAGACAGCAGAGATGAAGCAAGTAATGGCTTAATGTGGCTAAGGGGTGGAAGTGGAGAACCAGGTCTTCCATCTCTGAATTTTCAAGCTAATATGCTCCCCTGGATGCAGCAGAGGCTAGATCCAATGATGCTGGGAAATGATCATAATCAGCGGTACCAGGCCATGTTAGCGGCTGGTATGCAAAACCTGGGAAGTGGAGATCCCTTGAGGCAGCAATTCATGCAGCTTCAGCAACCTTTTCAATACCTCCAACAGTCGAGCAGCCATAATCCACTGCTGCAGCTGCAGCAGCAGCAAGCAATTCAACAATCCATCCCTCATAATATCCTGCAAGCGCAAAACCAAATTTCAACAGAAAGCTTGCCCCGTCACCTCCTACAGCAGCAACTCAACAACCAGCCAGATGATCAGGCTCAGCAACACCAACATATCCAGCAACACCAACATATCTATCATGATCTTCAGATTCAAACTGATCAACTCCAGAGACAACAGTCAAATTTGCCTTCTCCATCATTTTCAAAAACAGAATACATGGACTCAAGCTCAAAGTTCTCAGCAACTAATACCCCAATGCAAAACATGCTGGGTTCTCTGTGTAGTGAAGGGAGTGTCAATCTTTTGGACTTCTCCAGAGCTGGTCAATCTACACTAACCGAACAATTACCCCAACAGCCCTGGGTCCCGAAGTATGCACATCAAGAGGTCAATGCTTTTGCTAATTCAATTTCACTCCCACGGACATACCCTGAGAAAGATCCCTCAATGGAAGCTGAAAATTGTAGTTCTGATGCTCAGAATCCGACTCTTTTTGGTGCAAATATTGATTCATCTGGACTCTTACTACCTACAACGGTGCCCAGATATTCTACTTCATCAATTGATGCTGATGTCTCCTCAATGCCATTAGGGGATTCTGGGTTTCAGAATTCTCTGTATGGTTGTGTGCAAGACTCTTCTGAGTTATTGTCAAATGCAGGACAAATGGACCCACCAACCCCAAGTGGAACATTTGTCAAGGTATAAGCCAACAGTAATTTGCTTGTCTTATTGCCACTCCTGGTTGTTCAGATGTACTGAGTAATTTATCGTTATTTTTGTTCCAGGTCTATAAATCAGGGTCAGTTGGGCGCTCATTGGACATCTCTCGGTTCAGC
>NW_011500036.1:513335-518462 GCF_000495115.2 Populus euphratica
GTTCAGCAGCTATCATGAGCTGCGAGGAGAACTGGCTCAGATGTTTGGAATTGAGGGGAAATTGGAAAACCCTCATAGATCAGGCTGGCAGCTTGTATTTGTCGACAGGGAGAATGATGTACTTCTCCTTGGAGATGACCCCTGGGAGTAAGTACCAAGTTTCCCTTCTTGGAGAATCCCCATAATTTAGCCACTTTTTTCAACCTAACACTGTTATCGTCACCATCACCTGCAGGTTATTTGTGAACAATGTTTGGTATATCAAGATACTCTCTCCGGAGGATGTATTAAAATTGGGAGAGCAGGGTGGTGTAGAACCCTCTGGCCCAAATGCAGTGCACAGGATGAGTGGTGGTGTGGCTTAAGACCCTGCCCCCGGCTCCCCGAAACTGAGTGGTCTAGAGCTGCATGGCATTCTTCCTTCCACGTGGTTCATCAAATCCTCACTCCCTAGAGTTGAGATAAACTTGAATGAAATCCCATCTCCTCCAACGTGTGCACCTCTCCCGGTTTCTTTATGTCTCCTACGTTATTATATATTACTTTGCCTAGACTAACTAGTTATTCTGAAGAATTTGACTTTTATCATGGATTAGATACATCTAAGTTCTCACTAGTGAGCCCAAAGAATTAGAATGTGGCAGAATGGTCTAGGTATGTAAACTTGAATGAGCAATCATGCCTTCCATGCTATTAAAATATTACACTGTTTTTGGTATTTTTATGATTATTATTCACTCAAAGTGTGACAGACAACTGCATACCAAAGTCTAGGTTACATTGTGACATCGAAAAGGTACATCATGCTTGCTGACCTTGTCGTTTGATACATGTGTTCAAGGAAATATGTTCAAGCAATATTTTTAAACGAGTTGCTAGTGGATTCGTGGGCTCACCGATCATTGATGACTATAATTGCTAATGTAATGCCACAGTAAACGCCTTTGTCTTTACCAGCTACCGGAGCTCTGAGCCACCCAGTTTTGATAGATAACAATGATCATCGACTCCTGCAACCAGTCTATCTCCTTGAACAAGATCCTCGAAGTTAGGTTTTTGGTTATTAGGAATTTAGGATGGACAGAATCATTTAGCTCAAGCAAGAATCAATCAATCAATCAATCATATGGACAGCATCTATATCAATGAATAAGCTTTGGAAATTTAGTTCATGCAGGCTGTTCACTTCGTAGTTGTTTCATGGACCCCGACCATCGGCTTCTCCCCGAAAAATAACCAGGTCTCTTTGTACGCGTAAAACATTTATTAGTGACTTTGGTATAGTTTATTACTGGTTATATGACTGGCTGTGAATTACTTGACCCGATAGAGATTTCTCAAAGTGTTTTTATGGTTAAAAAATATCCAAGTGAAAATAAAAAAGTTGTGTATATATAATTATATAAATCAAGAACTATATGTGTTAATAAATAAAATTATGAATAATAACTAAAAATAAAATTAGAAAAATTAAGAGATAAATGTAGATAAAAATATTTATTCTTGCAAAATAAGACATTTATCCAATTATATTTACTAATTTTTTATTAAAATAATATTTTTATCTAATCAAATGATAATAAAAATAAATACATTTAATTAATAGAGTAAAATAAAAGGAAAACAAAAATACTATACAAGACTGCACGAATTAGAAGATTTATCTTAAAATAAGTATTTTTTATTTTAAAAAATAAAATTCATCTATACTAAAGAAAAAAAAAATTATAGATGAATCAATTTTTTTTTTTCAAAAATTAAACTAAAAAATATTTTTTATTTAAAAGAGACTCTATAAACAAAAGAGAGAAGAGTATTAATTAAAATATAAATAAAAAATATTTAAAATAAACAAAAAATAATAATAATAAAAAAAAATAATTTAGAAAAAAAAGAAGAAAAAGGCTAAGTGTTGCTTGGCCTAGTAAGCCATGCCAACCCGCCTAGGCCGTTTTGTTAGGGCCTGTGTACTTGGACCATTATCTTTTTACATTATATCGCCCATCCTAATATTTTTTGAAAAACAATTTAGTTGACATATTGCTTGGTAAGATAAATGATGTATTATTTATTTTTTCTCAGATTTAAAAAAATCAAGGCTAAAGGTTTTTTTGATCCAAAACACAATAGGAACCGTTGTTAAAATTATCTATGACTTTAAAAAACCTAAAAAACTAGAGGTGAGCAAAAAAACTAAAAAATTGATTAAACTGAGAAAACTGAAAAAAATAAAAAAAAAAACCAAACCGTGAAAAAAACCAATCAAACCAATTAAAATTTTAAAAAAACTAGTCGGTTAGGTTTGGTTTTGGTTTTATAAGCTTGAAACCAAAAAGACCGAACCAAACCCAAATAAAAAAAACTAGAAAAAACTGAGCCAAACAAAAAAACCGAGCCAAACTGGTTTGAACTGGTTTTTATTCTAAAAAACAAAATTGAACCAAAACCGGTCTATTTGAAACAATTTTTTTTTAATTTTAGTTTGGTTACTTTTTTTGATAAAAACCAAATCGAATCGAAAATGATCACACCTATAAAAAACAATTCCAAAACTTAAATCAACCTGAAACAAAAAATACTCTCGGACTTAGATCTTTTTTTAGGCATTTTTAAGGTTTAAAAAATCACCCCATATGAACTCTTCTCAGTAAATTGAACCATCTGGCATAAAACTTGATCGTTTTGATGGTCTAAATGGTGCTAACAACACAAAAAATGATTTTTTTTATAGTTAGAATCTGATGACCTCTCTCTCTCTTTTTACACTAGGGACTAAAAAATAACAAAAATAAAATTTTATACCAAAATTAAATTGAAAAAAATATTAAGGTATCAAATATCTGTAGTTTTTAAAGTATTAGGACTAAATTAAACTCTATGGGTGAACTTTGAAACCATCACCCATATGTAAAATATGAGAGAGCGAACAATGCATTAGAACACTACATGTTTTAGATTTTAAGTAATGACACTTCCCTACATTTATAATGAGAAGAATCAAGTATATGTTGTTTTTTTTACCTGTTCTTGTCTTAGTAGTCAAGACGTAATATATCCTGATATCCTTCAATTAGCATCGAGTCTTGAATTCCATATTAGTATTTTTTAAAAAAAATTCTTGATATCAAACCCAAAATGTAAAAAACAAATCTAATATTTTAGGTTGTGCTTGATTACTGTTTTGTATTTGGTTAGTGTTCTATGATAGATATATAAGTGAGATTCAAAAAACATAAATGTATTTGGTTGAAGAGATACAAAAACATAAAAGAAATTGATTTCTAGGATATTTTGGAGTGAATGAATTTCTATACTTAGTTAGCATCATTATTTTTTCATAGATAGATCACTAGTTTTATTTTTATTTTTCTATAACCTTAAAAAAAAATGTAAAATGCTAGGAAGTCAAAACTTTAATGTATAACTGGCAAAGAACTTTTAAAATATTGAGATAGTGAAATATTGATTGATAATTTTTTTTTTAAAAAATACTAAGATGATAACACACTAGATCAACCTAGGCAAAACATATTTAACTCGCGAAACCAGTGATCTAGGGCATCAGCTTGTGATAGCACTATGGAATACAAATCAAAATAAATTAGAAAGCCTAATTCTAATTAACCAAATATTTAAGGCCTAAAATAAAAAAAAATTCAATTAAAAAAATAACTTGAGCAAACCTAGGACGGTGGCTCATGTTATGCTACAACCCAGACCAAATTGTTTGTAACGTGAAAAAAAAATGTTCAAGCGACACCAATATTTTTAAAGAAGAAAGAAAAATCTAAAACTTAAATCATTGACCTGACTTGATTCATTTAAGGATGACAATTTCACTCAAACTTAATGGATATGAACTTGAATTGAGTTGAATTGATAGGAATTTTATTTACCCGTTTGGGTAATACTTGAAGTCAAAAAGTCAGGTTTGGATAGAGTATGTATATTTTCTTGTCCAAACCTAACCCAAACCATAAACATAACTTTAATGTTTAAAAAAATTACAGTTGTACCCAACTATATATATAAAGAAAAATTAGGGTTTCCCTCTCCAACCTCAAACTACCTTTCTCTTTATTTCTCCCTTTTGGTCTCTTCTCTAATCGCTAGCTAGCGGAATGAAGATGGTGGATGAGGCGAGAGCTACTGAATTTTCCTAAACAAGGTAATTAACTTCATTTCTTAAATTTAATTATGCCTAGCTAAGAAGACAAGTATATTGCATAGATATTAATACATGTTTTATTAGTCAAATATATACACCTTTTGAAAAAAAGCTATCAATTTGCACACAACACAACATGGGTTATGCTTGGTTGGACTCATTATAGCCAAGTCAGTTTCTTATGTGCTTTTAAATTTTTGCCTAATTGCTATGATTTTGCATATTTTATGCTTAGTGTCTATCCAAATTTCAAGTCATGTTGTAATATTTGAATTTTTACTTGATTTTATTTAATGATCATTCAAATATTTTTTATAGAAAATTACTGGAGTTTCCAAGAATACCTAGTAGATATTCAAAACCCAATTGGGTCGGGTTTGGTTTGTACCCAATTGAGTTCATGTGATAAATTTAGGTTTAGGTTCGGGTATGGATATTTAAAAACCTAACCGATGGGTATCTATTGTCATTCCTAAATGCATTAAGTTGAGCTAATTTAATTATATGATTAAAAAAGTTTAACATTGAACGATAAATAAAAAGACTCGAATTAATCTTGGTCATTTTTAAAATTAGTGAAAAATAATATAAAAGCCAAAAATAAAAGCATATCCTGATCTCTAAATAAATCCAATGCTGAAAGATAGACTAAAAAAACATAATCTTAAAAAAGAAAAAAAAAACAAATCATTTATTGTCTCACGCTACGTTACGGGTCATATATTCTTTCTAACCTTAAAAAATATTAAAATAAATGGATATGGTGACATAATAGATATATATTTTTTAAAATAAATATTGAGAAATTATTTTAATTCAGTTAAAAAATATTTAAAAAGAAGCTAGATGACACGACGAAAAGATTGATGTCTTCTCCCAAGTGCAGGAGTGTCGAAGTAATAAATAACCCGGCAAGACCAGGGTCGAACCACAGGGAGGTTAATTATACAAATTATAAA
>NW_011500036.1:519696-526845 GCF_000495115.2 Populus euphratica
AATATATATATATATATATATATATATATATATATATATAATTACAAAGCCCAATACCCAATTAAACCAAATGCCAAAGAGTAAACCTTTAAAATATGAGGTTTAAAAGAAATACAAATGAACTCGAGTGAATCTCTTAAATCTAGGTTAAGTTCTCAAACTCACAATTCGTTAAATCCTTAATCTAAGGTAAATCAAGAAGCTAGATTTAATGTTGAAGGATCGGATAAAAAAATCAATTTAAAAAACTTGTCAAGGTTGAAAAATAGGAATACAAAAAAATAAGCATAAAATTTGATATGTAAATATAATAAAGGAGAGTGAAATTGTAAATTTTTTTTTAAAAACTATCCCAAATAAAATAAATAGCAATGAAAAGAATGAGGATTGAATGTAAAATAATAATAAAAATTAACAGAGGATGAAATCAAATAACAATTTCAATTCTATAAATTAATTCAAGTAAAAATAGCATTAAAAAAAACAAGGACCAATTCATAAGGAAAAACAAGTTGAAGGGCTGTTGTGCCATATTGTAAGGGCTAACATAGAAACTAAGGAAGAAAGAGAAAAGAAGGGAAAAACAAAGAAAAAAAATGATTTGCTGCCAAAACATTGGGAATCACATCATATGCACCCATCTAAGAGGGTTTGCACCACTGCTGCGAATCAAAAAATACTAAGAAAGCTGTTTTTCTTCGCCATAAGCCACCACATGCACCGTCTAAAGATGACATGATGCAGACACCTCCCAAGAACTATCTTAGCCTCTATGTCTTGAAAAAATCCATTAAAAGTGTTTTTGAACTTCTTAACCCTAAGTCTTGTTATTATATCAACTAGAAATTTTAACGGATCTCTTGGTGTTGCTTGAATTGCATCATTTTCTCTCTTTAAAAGGGTTTGTCCTCAAATCATCACCTACATCAAATAAATAAATAAAAATTAAATATAGCACTAATACCATACTTGGTACGTCCATTTTGTAGACATGTTCATTAATCCTCTCTATTATATGAAAAATGACCATCTTCTCGAGGCATTAATTTTGATCTCATTTGTTCAGGAAACCTTTTCTTTCTCATACACGCCCAAATATAATCCTTTGCTTCAAACCTTACTAATTTGTGTCCTCTATTAGTTTTGAATGCATATTGATCATTCTTTTCTCTGTATTTGTTACTCTATCTTTATATGTAAGTCTTTCACCACCTGCTTTTTCTTTTTATTATTATCAACACTAATTCTTTCATCAACATGTAAAGAAATCAAATCTAATGCTTTTAAAGGATTAAAATCATAAATAATTTTATATGATGAGTAATTAGTAGTTGAATGCACACAACGGTTTATGCAAATTCAATAAATGACGAACAATCTTTCTAATTTTTAAGATTGTTTTTTTAGTGATAGCTTTTAATAATTGAGTTAAAGTCTTATTTATTACTTCAGTTTGACTATCTATTTTTAGATAATAAGGAATATAAAATAAAATTTTAGTTTCTATCTTACCTCACAAAACCTTTTAAAAGTAGCTAAAAAAATTAAACATCTTGATTATATACAATGCTCATTGGAGTGTCATTTAATCGAACGACCTCCCTAAATAATAAATTCACTATATTCATTGCATCATCAATTTTATGACAAGATATAAAATTTACTATCTTATAAAATCTATTTACAACAAAAATAATAGAGTCTTTTCCTTTCCTTCACTTAGATAAACCCAAAATAATGTCTACTGAAAATTTCAACTTAAGTTTCCATAAAAACATGCAAAAATGAATATAACTTATGAGGCATCATGTTAAACTTAACTTCTTTACATGTTATGCACCTATTATAATTTTTTTGCATATCTCTTTTCATGTTAGGCCAATAACAACATTTATGCAAAACTTCTAAAGTCTTAGCAATCCAAAAATATCTACCCATTAATCCACCATGAGCTTCCCTTACAAGTAATTTATAAATTGAATAATTAGGCACATATAATCTTTTATTTTTCAATACAAACTGAGTATGCCCAAAAACCCATTAATTACCTCAAGTTCACATTGAAAATAAATTTTACAAAAATAAGTGTTATCAGGGCATAATTCTTTAACATACTCAAATTTTAAAAGTCTAGTATTCAAAGTATTAAGAATAACATACATTCGTAATAATGCTTATGCAACAATATTTTCCTTTCTAGACTCGTATTTGATGACATATAAGAATGTCTCAATAAATTTCATTTTCTTGGTATGTCTACAATTCAAATTACCTTAACTTTTCAAGTGTCTTAAATATTGATAATCGGTATGAAGCACAAACTTTCTAAGACAAATATAATGTTGCCAAGTCCTTATTAATGCATACAACTCTTTATTATATGTTGAGTGGTTTAGAGTTACACCATTAAAATTTTCACTAAAATAGATTGTAAGTTTTTATTCTATATTAAAATAGCTCAATACCTATACCCAAAACATCATATTTAATATCAAAGTTTTTGTAAAGTTAGGCAAAACAAGTGATATAGTCGAATTAAGCTTTTCTTTTAACAAATAAATTTTTTTATTTTCTTTGATTTTCCATTTAAAACCTACTATCTTTTTCATAATTTCAATTAATGGAGCAACTGAAACTTATGAAATCTTTCACAAATCCATTAAAACTTATTACCCAACTTACCATCTTTGGTGCAAGATTTTTTTTTATAGCCTTAACCTTAGAATTATCAATCTCAATAACTTTTATACTAAAAAGTTTTACAAGAAAAACAATCTTTTCCATGTGAAAGTCACACTTCTTTAGATTAGCATACAAACTTTCATTTACAATCATATCAAGTACATGTATTAAATGATCTATATGTTTATATAATCCTTTAATGTAAATTAATATATCAGCAAAATAGACAGTTATGAACCTACCACTAAATATATACTATATCATTAAATAATCTCATAAAAATATTAGGAGCATTAGTAAGTCCAAAAAACATGACTAACCATTCATACAAATTATATTTAGTTTTGAAAGTAGTTTTTTGTTTATCATCGTTTTTCATTCTAATTTGATGATATTCACTTTTAAGACCAATTTTGAAAAATAAACAAGATCCATATAATTTATCAAGCATATCATCAATCTAGAAGTATGATGTCTATACTTTACCATCATATTATTGATTGCTCTACAATTAATACATATTCTCAAAGTATCATCTTTCTTAGGTACTAAAAATACATGAACAATACATGGACTCATACTCTTTCGAATGTACCCCTTTGACATTAACTCCTTCACTTGCCTTTAAAACTCTCTTATTTCCTCAAGAATACTTCTGTAGGCTAGTCTATTAGGAATGGTCAAATCTAGGACTATGTCAATATGATGTTCTATTTCTTTATAAGTGACAATCCACTTAGAATTCCATAGAGAAATACATCTTCAAATTCATGTAACAAAGAAACACAAAAACTAGAAACACATGAATCAAGTTTGTTATTGTTAAAGCATGTCTCCTTATATAAGACTAAAATCATATGCATACATAAAAAAAAAAGCATGTGTAAGATCACCTATTTTTGCATAAGGATTAAGGTGTTTCCTTATTTTTCCTACACACTCTTCTTTTCTCTCTCTCTCTTTCTTCTCTCTACTCATTTTCTCTACACACTCAACGTTTCTTTTTTATTTTGTTTGAAGCCTTCAAATTTGTCTTTAATGGCTAAAACTTTACCCTTTGGTGTTTTGCTTTTATAACTCGCTTTATTTTCACTTACCCTTACATTCTCACCATTATTTTGTAACAATGCCTATTTGGTTTCTTATGCTTTCTTCAGCTTTAACTGAACTTCATACACTTGTTTTGAATGACAATGACGCAAACATGTATATTTTCTCATCCTTTCCTAGTGCATACCTAATTTTAAAATCATCATGCTTTTTTTTATATTAAATTTCCAAGGTTTTCCCAATAATAGGTGTGCGACATGCATATGAGTAACATTACATAAAACCTCATTCTTATATCTCCTTACTGAGAATGAGATTAAAACCTATTTCATTATCCTAACTTCTTCATAATCATTCAACCATTATAACTTATACGGTGTAACATACTTTGTAGTAGTTAGGTTTAACTTTCTAACCAAAATTATGCTAGCAATATTAGTATAGCTACTATCATCAATAATCATATTACAAACCTTATTTTTTATGTGGCATCTAGTATGAAAGATATTCTTTTTTTGTTGCTCAACATCTTCTTCACTAACTTGAACATTCAAATATCTTCTTATAACCAATGATTCACCATTAACAACATATTCAACATCCCTAGCATCTTCAAGTGCTGACATACTTTCACATTCATACTCATCATTAGATGAATCTATTTCTCCATCATATATCAAAATCATAATCATTTTATTTGGACACTCTGATGTATAATGCTCAAGTTATTAACACCTAAAACACTTAATCTATTATTTATGCTTTTACCAAACATTATTCTTTATTTTTCCTTTATTGTCACAACTTGTTTTTTAATATATAAAGGCTTAGTAACTTTAGGTACTGCTTTTGGCTTTGTTTGTGCATTACTCTCTCTTTTAAAATTCAACTTCCAACATTGAGAGGATCCCAAATAATCATCTGGTCTAATACTATTTTTTCTTTTCAATTATTTTTTTCACCTTTATAGCCATACATACAATATCTTTAATTTCTAAATAATACTGCAATTCAACTACATTAGCAATATCTTTATTTAAACAATTTAAAAATCTAGCCATTATGGCTTGCTTATCTTGAAAAACATTAGCTTTAATCATAGTTATTTTCTTCTCCTTAAAATACTCATATTAATTTTTAGAACTTTGAGATAATGATTACAATCTATTATATATTTCTATATGTAATGATTAAGGACAAACTTGATTGCTTTCATCTTCTTTCATGTATTAATGAGTCTTTTTTCATTATGCCTCTTACCTATAACAAGTTGATTCCACCAAATAATAAGATAATTAGTGAATTCAGCTATAGCTAGTCTACCTTTTTTTTCCTTAAATACAAATTTCACCTTCCTTTTCCAATCCAAATAAGCCTCTTAATCATTTTTTTCCAGAAATGCTGGAATTTTAAGTTTTACACTATCCAAATTATGATCTAAACCATCACGATCAACAATATTCCTCCCTTGGCTAAAATCTCCATTTGGCTAAAATCTACCACCAAACTCTTTCCTTAGCTATATCTTTTTTATGAGATTTTTGAGTATACAAGAAAGACTTTTTTACATGATCAACTACATCATCAATAGAGTTTTTAGCTATACTTTTATATGAAGGAGAAAGTGCTTATCTAGTAGATCTTTTATCTTTCTTTCCCTTATGATCAATAATATCATGTCTATTAATCATTTCAGTACTCAATTTATCCATCTTTCCATCATTACCTCCAACATATCTCATCTTTCTAAAATATCTTTCATCTTTGATTGTGTCATATTTTTTTATGATATTGTGAACACCTACAATAAAGGTTAGTCACAAAGAACAACTTCCCTATACACACTCTCATATGTTTACACTCAATTTAATATCATTCTACTTGTGTTTCCTATAATTCAATCAAGTTTTTCACTCTAATAATTTCATTATGCCCTTACCTGACTATTCTTTTATTTAAGTTCTTAAAGTCAACTTAACAACTTATTAAATAATAAATCAAACAACATAATAATTTTATAATAATAAAGACTCAAGAATCAAGAAATATACGAAACTAATAAAAAAACTTGAGAAAAAATTTATGAATGTTTTTGAATGGACTGAATATTGTGAAGAAGCCTTTGTTAAACTTAAAAACCTGCTTACATCTGCTCCTGTCATTCAACCTCCTGATTGGTCATTACCTTTTGAAATAATGTGTGATGCTAGTGATTATGCCGTGGGTGCTGTTTTAGGACAAAGAAAAGATAAGAAACCCTATATGATTTACTATGCAAGTAAAACTTTAAATAGTGCTCAAATAAATTACACAACCACTGAAAAAGAATTACTTGCTGTAGTATTTGCATGTGAAAAATTCAGATCTTATCTTGTTGGCTCACCTGTTATTGTTTTTAGTGATCATGCAGCGTTGAAATATCTTCTTTCTAAGAAGGATTCTAAAGCTAGATTGGTGCGGTGGATTTTGTTACTTCAAGAATTCGATATCACAATCAAGGATAAGAAAGGCACCGAAAATGTTGTCGCGGATCATTTGTCAAGATTGACAACTGATTCGAAATCTGACATCACACCAATCGATGACTACTTTCCTGATGAATCTTTACTTTCTGTCACTAGAATGCCTTGGTTTGCTAATATTGTTAACTTTCTTGTTTCAGGACATTTGCCAGCGCATTGGGGCACCCAAGACAAAAGAAAGTTCTTAATATTTTGAAGATGCATTCCCGACAATGAGGTAAGTAATGTCATTAAATTTTGTCATTCTGAGGCATGTGGGGGTCACTTTTCGTCAAAAAAGACAGCTGCAAAAATCTTACAATGTGGATTTTATTGGCCCACCATGTTCAAGGACACGCATGCATTCTGCAAGACTTGTGAAAATTGTCAAAAGTTAGGATCTCTTTCAAAACGTCACATGATGCCTTTAAGTACTATTCTTGTCATTGAAATGTTTGACTGTTGGGGTATAGATTTTATGGGTCCATTTCCTCCATCATTTGGTTTTGTGTACATATTAGTCGTAGTAGACTATGTTTCAAAATGGATAGAAGCAATTCCAAGTCGTAACAATGATCATAAAACAATCATTAAGTTTTTGAAAGAAAACATTTTGAGTCGATTTGGAATCCCTCGGGCCATGATAAGTGATGGTGGAACACATTTCTGTAACAAGCCATTTGAGTCTTTAATGAAGAAATATGGAATCACACACAAAGTTGCCACCCCTTATCACCCCCAGACAAATGGACACGTAGAACTTGCTAATAGGGAGATCAAACAAATCTTGGAAAAAACAGTGAACCCTAATCGAAAGGACTGGTCTTTAAGACTTAATGATGCACTTTGGGCCTATCAAACTGCTTTTAAAACATCATTAGGTATGTCACCTTATAGGTTGGTGTATGGAAAACCT
>NW_011502006.1:0-27743 GCF_000495115.2 Populus euphratica
GATTCATTGAAGCTTAACCTCGCGTCTATCATGAACACGTGCCCTACTACTATAAAGATGATGATGCTTTGCTTTATATGCTATAGCGGACGATGATATTTGACCATTGCGAGGTGCTATATATGTGGTACTTAAAATACATGAATGTTTTTTAATTGGTAGCACATGAGTGACATGCACCAACAACCTATTTTTGAATTAATTTTATATATGGTCAAAGTCTTAATTGCCTCCCATTCCATATAGATAATTGTAAAATATATGTGGTGAAAAGGTCTAAGTGCCCCAAACATGAGTTCTATTATAATTCTTTAACTATGCATTCAAAGTGTAAAAATACTAGAAAGCCCTTCTCCATTTTTTTTAAACTTTTAAGAGCATGTAAGTCATTATACTATTTATTTAAAATCTAAAAAGACTTAGTTGCTCTTATTCAAAATGATAATGACTAATAAATCTAATAGAAAATACTTTCCTACTTCTAAGACCAAGTTAAATGGGTTTTTCTCTCAAGAAAAAAATAAAAATTTTATTATGTGAATCCACAATAAAATATAAGTGTACAAACGGTGAAAACCAAGCTCTTTTATTATTACTTTTTTGTAATGTCTCGAAATTATGGTTGCATGTTGAATTTTATTACTATTCCTCACCATAATTTTCCTCTTTTTTTAATATTTTGTTCTAGTTGGATAAAGAATATTAATTATAATGATTGAAAATAAGTAACAATTTCTTTTTATGTTTATTTAGTATTAATAGATCAATATTTTCATTCACGGGTAAAAAACCATAACATTGCAATATGGATCTTTTAAAATAATATTTTTTACTATGCAAAAAATAAGTAGTTATAGTAATTCTTTTTCCTAGTTTTACAGATTGAGTTTTTAATAGCAATCATCTTGGTCTATCTACTTTTTGGATAATGAACTTGAAAAAGTTTGTAGCACAAGCAGCATTGATTTGAAAAAAAAATTTAATGGAGAGGAAATCCTCACGAAGGAAAGACCGATTCAAATCAATAAAAAACTACTAAAATATCATAAAAAAGTTAAATTAATGAATTACTCAAAAAGTGTCTTATAAGCCCTGGTAAACCACCCTAGTTGTGTGCCATGATTTTATGGCTAAAATCAAGCTGAAATAGAATGAAGTGCACTAAGACATGTTATCAACTACAAGCCTCTCAACAAAGTGCTTCAATATATTAGATATCCAAAACACAATAAAAAAGATCTTATGAAAAGATTTTAAAATGCTTCAATATATTCAAAATTTAATATGAAATCAGGACTCTAACAAGTCTAATTTGATAAAAACATAATTATAAAACAACATTTACTGTTCTATTTGTTCATTACAAATGAGATGAAATGCCTTTTCAACAAAAAAAATACTCAATCAAACCTTCAAGTTGATTATATACATAGGTGATGTCTTTTTATTTTTAAAATCGATAACCAAACATTTCAACAACTTACAAAAGTTTCTTAGTATTATCAAACAAAATGGATTAGTTGTCTCAACTTTAAAGATGATGTCAATTAAAAATACTTTTCTTAGGTTACAATATATATTAAGGATCAATAATCCTTGTCACTAGATCAAAAAAATTTACTGATAAAACTGTAGATAAAACCAAGGGTAAAAACCCACATTTAAAGGTTTATGCTTTGCCTTAATTATTTTTTAGATATTTTTACAAAACTTAGAACCATAGGACAATCTTTGTACAAAAGACATAAGAAAAACTCTTCTTACTAGAATCATCAAATGATCAAAATTGTGAAAACTCTTAGAAGTCGACTCAAAAGTTTTCCATGTTTAAGGATTCCTAACCAGAGGCCTTTTTTTTATATAGTTGAAACTGATGCTTTTGATACTGGTTACGATGGTATTCTTAAACAAAATTTTCAAAGTAAAGAACACATAGTATAATATCATTTGAATATTTGGTTGGGTCCTCGAGAAAATCATTTAACAATCAGAAAGAAAATTTTATCACTTATTTTGTGCATCTAATATTTTCAAGGTGATTTATTTTTCAAAAATGTCTTTCGTGAATAAATTATCAATCTGTAAATATGTTGTTGAAAACAAATTCAAAATATTATGTCAAAACAAATCTTTGTCAAGTGACAAGATAATATATCAAAATCTAATTTCAAGATTAAATGCATAAAAGAGGTTAAAGAGTCTTTATTAGACTCAAAATGAGTATCCCCATCAAGAAGTCAAAAGAATCATAAACTCTTACACCATTAAAACCAGTTAAAGCTAGAATATCAAGCATTCAAGATATTTTAAGGGGGGTATAACCTCAGGCTAGTTTTTGCCTCAAATAATCAATTTTGAATCTTTCATCAACATCACTTAGTTCAAACACCTCACTTATAAATTATTTTTAATCTCTTCAAACATCCTTATTCGTTCAATCCCAAAATGCACCTTCAATAACATTATTGTTGATGTCGAGGATTCGTATGAAAATAAAATTTTTTAGTTATTATTATTATTCTCTATTTAGTTTAGAAAAATATTTTCTTATAGTGATTTTATTTTTTTATGTAGTTTAGAAAATTAAATATTAAGAATGGTAATTGTTGGGTTGGTTTCCATTAATGTGCAACAACCATTAATGGACGACACCATCCATTGGCAATGTAGCAGCCCTTTCCAAATGTCAAAAGTTAACAACTATCATTGTTGAAGAAGAGCTAGAGTTAGCAGCCATCATTATTGACAAAAAGAGTAAGAAAAGCTATTATTGAAGCCTATAAATAGACATTAAGAGTGCAACACAAAATGAAAAGGTGAGAGCAAATTGAAGAGAAGAAGAGAGAAAGAAAGAAGGGATACCACCAGCAGCCCTATTACTATATGTAGTTGCTGCCCTATGTAGCAATGAGAGATGAGAGTTGAGTGGATGTGATCCTCCTCCATGTGTTGCATTCTTTCTCTATCTCTAATAATATTGATCTTTCTCGTGGATATAGATAATTTGTCAAACCACATTAAATATTATGTGTCAGTGTACTTAGCCTCCAATTAGCAACTATCAGAACACCACTGGTATGCACATGGGGGAGTTAGAATCCCCAACAATTGGTATTAAAGCCTATGGTTTAAAGTGGTATTTGATTTTTGCTTAAAAATAAAAGTTGTCAAAATTATGTTTTAACCATACCACTGTGTAGAGGAGGACGAGACGAAGCTATTGGTGAAAACAGTATCAAAAACAAACTTGTGACATGCCTGCACATGTCCCCATGAGCCGACAAGGTGGCAGTCTAAGGGCGCAGACATGCCCCACGGGTGCTACGCATCTTTTTTTCCTGGATGGGTTGACCCGACTTGAATATTAGTTGACCTGATCCATATGATTGACCCGAATATTGATGATGTCAACATGATGTAATTGTGACATCATCATGCACAGTATGCATGCCAAAGGATGGTGTCATCCTGATGTAATTGTGAAGTCAGTATGCACAGTAGGCATGCCATGTTAGCATCTAGTTAGCTGATATGTCAGCAAAGTGAGACCCATCTGCCACGTCATTAGCCTCGAGCCGAGCTGAGTTGAGCCAAGCCAGTTGGAGCCGAGTTGTGAGCCGAGTGATAGGATCTAGTGTAGCTGATCTTACATGCAACTGGATCTGAGATTGAATTTGGTCCGCTTATCAGGCTAGAATTGTTTTTATCAAATCTTAGCAGTCTGAAATGCAATTTGGACAATCTCAAACTTGTTTCCAGCTAATTTAATCGTTCTAGATGCAATGGTATGGTGCAATCATTGAGTTTTATACCAAAAGTTGTGGTGGTGAATTATTAAGAGAGATTGCCTAATTAGGAGGCATTTAAATGTCATTATGATGGGTGATGGAGATAAAAAAAAAAGAAAAAAAATCGCATATGTTTTCCCAATTACATTTGTTGAACTATTATGTGGGGAATTTTAATTACGTTGAGGGAAGGAAAAATTGAGACACTCTAGACACCTGATCATGTGGACAATTGGAGGAGGAGATTGAAAATTGATGAAGATCAATCTTGACAAATCTAAGCACCGGTAGTCTCGTTAGATGTTGAGAAATCAGTTATAAAACCAAAATATTCCAAATCATTTGCAAAGGAAAGCCACGACAAAGCTAGCAAATGGTTGTATATACAGAAAGAAAATATGATGGACAGATATGGCCTAAGAAGTTATGGCTAGGAGATTGGGTTTTAAGCGGGACTAGTGTGACCCCTTTAATCTTTCTTGGAAACTTTGTTAAAGGATTATCCATATGGTACTATTTTTATATATATAGCAATTTGTAATGAAATGATTGAAGACTAGCAGGATGATGGCATAAGGGAACAGTTGGGTTCCGTATGTTCAAGGATCTAATAAAGTGGTGATTTCTCCAAAGAAGTTAGATTTAGTGTCTGTAATTTCTCAAGGGGAGAATTGATAAAGACCTTAATAATGGAAGAGAAATACAACAATATGATAAAGATTGGTACCCTATTTTGACTTGGATAGGTGTGGTGACCTGATGAGCTGCTATTAAACATAAACAAGGAATAGAAGAATTTAAAGAACAGATATTGCATAAGGACACATGGAGATAATGCAGGAGTGCCCGTCGGATCCACCGAGGTACTGTAATGAGACGACAGATACAAAGAGAAGAAGTGTTCCCAAATGAAGCTCAAAGCAGGGACTATGTAAGAAGTTATACAACAGAAATCTCTTATGCTCTTGATGAAAATAATAGGCGAAGACCTTTCCAATACATGTAAGAATGGAAAGAGAGCTGTTGTAGAAGTACCTAATTGAGGGAATGCAAACGCTAAGATGAAAGGTGAAGACACTAAAAGAAAGTTGGTGTAGGTGGATCTATTAAGCAAAAAGGCGTAAAAGCTCCAAATATAGAAATTGAGGAGGAGGATTGCAATGAGTATACCACAACTTTCTTTTTCTATGTGATTAATGATAGTTATCTCTCCCATAGTCCACATGGTGGTAGAGAATTTTTGGAGCCACTTTGAAGCATCCTAGCTGAAGAAAGATATGACCACCTATGAAAGGAAAAAACACCTTAGAGAAGGTGTAAAGGCTGTGATATGTGCCCCAGTTCAAACTGCTTTATAACAACAGGCGAAGACACCTTTGAGAAGGTGTGAGGGCCGTGATAAAAGCCCCATTTTAGACCATTGTATGATGACGAGTAAAGACACTTCAGAAGAAGGTGTGAGGGCCATGGAAAGGGCCCAGTTCCGAACCCTTTAGAGCCAATATGATGGCTAGATATGAGTGGACAGTATGAATAGCCAATGAAGTGGCTATGATGAGTATGAAGACAAATACAAGATTGACTTTTATGAATATTGCCCCAAGGTTAAAGATTAATGAGTTAGATAACATTTGTCTTAGACAATAAATGAATGACTTGTGGAGCATTAAGACGTGACTACTAGGAATGAGGAAAGGATATGCATAGGTTTTGGGAATAAGTTGAGTATCGTCAAGGTGGTGAGATTGGTAATGACATTGTAATACTTAGAGTATGAAGACAAATATGGATCAACCTTTACTAGGTTGCCCCTATGGTTAAAGGTGGAGAGCTACCTAGACTCTTGAGACTAAGAGCAAGAGACTCATGGAGAAGTAAGGCATGGTTCCTAGGGTGGAACAGAGGGTAGATGTAACCCCGGAATGAGTAAACTCTTGGAAGAGTAGTGAGCTCGTGATCACATTAAAATACTCTATGACTATCGCACTTAGAAATAGGAATTTCCATTTGAGGGGGGTGTTGTAAGCCTTCATGTGAGGCTTGATAAATGATTTTGGATTGAGCATAGTTGATATGCTCGAAGAGGAATGTTGTTTCAAAGACAAACGTTAACACTATTGAGATGTGATATGGGAGACCTGATTAGTACTTAAAAGTGCATTTTTATCATGGTTTTATATATTTGCTTTATATGCTATAGCGGACGATGATATTTGACCATTGCGAGGTGCTATATATGTGCTACTTAAAATACATGAATGTTTTTTAATTGGTAGCACATGAGTAACATGCACCAACAACCTATTTTTGAATTAATTTTATATATGGTCAAAGTCTTAATTGCCTCCCATTCCATATAGATAATTGTAAAATATATGTGGTGAAAAGGTCTAAGTGCCCCAAACATGAGTTCTATTATAATTCTTTAACTATGCATTCAAAGTGTAAAAATACTAGAAAGCCCTTCTCCATTTTTTTTAAACTTTTAAGAGCATGTAAGTCATTATACTATTTATTTAAAATTTAAAAAGACTTAGTTGCTCTTATTCAAAATGATAATGACTAATAAATCTAATAGAAAATACTTTCCTACTTCTAAGACCAAGTTAAATGGGTTTTTTTCTCAAAAAAAAATAAAAATTTTATTATGTGAATCCATAATAAAATATAAGTGTACAAACGGTGAAAACCAAGCTCTTTTATTATTACTTTTTTGTAATGTCTCGAAATTATGGTTGCATGTTGAATTTTATTACTATTCCTCACCATAATTTTCCTCTTTTTTAATATTTTGTTCTAGTTGGATAAAGAATATTAATTATAATGATTGAAAATAAGTAATGATTTCTTTTTATGTTTATTTAGTATTAATAGATCAATATTTTCATTCACGGGTAAAAAACCATAACATTGCAATATGAATCTTTTAAAATAATATTTTTTACTATGCAAAAAATAAGTAGTTATAGAAATTCTTTTTCCTAGTTTTACAGAATGAGTTTTTAATAGCAATCATCTTCGTCTATCTACTTTTTGGATAATGAACTTGAAAAATTTTGTAGCACAAGCAGCAGTGATTTGAAAAAAAGTTTTAATGGAGAGGAAATCCTTACGAAGGAAAGACCGATTCAAATCAATAAAACACTACTAAAATATCATAAAAAAAGTTAAATTAATGAATTACTCAAAAAGTGTCTTATAAGCCCTGGTAAACCACCCTAGTTGTGTGCCATGTTTTTATGGCTAAAATCAAGCTGAAATAGAATGAAGTGCACTAAGATATGTTATCAACTACAAGCCTCTCAACAAAGTGCTTTAATATATTAGATATCCAAAACACAATAAAAAAGATCTTATGAAAAGATTTTAAAATGCTTCAATATATTCAAAATTTAACATGAAATCAGGACTCTAACAAGTCTAATTTGATAAAAACATAATTATAAAACAACATTTACTGTTCTATTTGTTCATTACAAATGAGATGAAATGCCTTTTCAACAAAAAAATACTCAATCAAAACTTCAAGTTGATTATATACATAGGTGATGTCTTTTTATTTTTAAAATCGATAACCAAACATTTCAACAACTTACAAAAGTTTCTTAGTATTATCAAACAAAATGGATTAGTTGTCTCAACTTTAAAGATGATATCAATTAAAAATATTTTTCTTAGGTTACAATATATATTAAGGATCAATAATCCTTGTCACTAGATCAAAAAAATTTACTGATAAAACTGTAGATAAAACCGAGGGTAAAAACCCACATTTAAAGGTTTATGCTTTGCCTTAATTATTTTTTAGATATTTTTACAAAACATAGAACCATAGGACAATCTTTGTACAAAAGACATAAGAAAAACTCTTCTTACTAGAATCATCAAATGATCAAAATTGTGAAAATTCTTAAAAGTCAACTCAAAAGTTTTCCATGTTTAAGGATTCCTAACCAGAGGCCTTTTTTTTATATAGTTGAAACTGATGCTTTTGATACTGGTTACGATGGTATTCTTAAACAAAATTTTCAAAGTAAAGAACACATAGTATAATATCATTTGAGTATTTGGTTGGGTCCTCGAGAAAATCATTTAACTATCAGAAAGAAAATTTTATCACTTATTTTGTGCATCTAATATTTTCAAGGTGATTTATTTTTCAAAAATGTCTTTCATGAATAAATTATCAATCTGTAAATATGTTGTTGAAAAAAAATTCAAAATATTATGTCAAAACAAATCTTTGTCAAGTGACAAGATAATATATCAAAATCTAATTTCAAGATTAAATGCATAAAAGAGGTTAAAGAGTCTTTATTAGACTCAAAATGAGCATCCCGATCAAGAAGTCAAAAGAATCATAAACTCTTACACCATTAAAACCAGTTAAAGCTAGAATATCAAGCATTCAAGATATTTTAAAGGGGGTATAACCTCAGGCTAGTTTTTGCCTCAAATAATCAATTTTGAATCTTTCATCAACATCACTTAGTTCAAACACCTCACTTATAAATTATTTTTAATCTCTTCAAACATCCTTATTCGTTCAATCCCAAAATGCACCTTTAATAACATTATTGTTGATGTTGAGGATTCGTATGAAAATAAAATTTCTTAGTTATTATTATTATTCTCTATTTAGTTTAGAAAAATATTTTCTTATAGTGATTTTATTTTTTTATGTAGTTTAGAAAATTAAATATTAAGAATGGTAATTGTTGGGTTGGTTGCCATTAATGTGCAGCAACCATTAATGGACGACACCATCCATTGACAATGTAGCAGCCCTTTCCAAATGTCAAAAGTTGACAACTATCATTGCTGAAGAAGAGCTGGAGTTGGCAGCCATCATTATTGACAAAAAGAGTAAGAAAAGCTATTATTGAAGCCTATAAATAGACATTAAGAGTGCAACACAAAATGAAAAGGTGAGAGCAAATTGAAGAGAAGAAGAGAGAAAGAAAGAAGGGATACCACCAGCAGCCCTATTACTATATGTAGTTGCTGCCCTATGTAGCAATGAGAGATGAGAGTTGAGTGGATGTGATCCTCCTCCATGTGTTGCATTATTTCTCTATCTCTAATAATATTGATTTTTCTCGTGGATATAGATAATTTGTCAAACCACATTAAATATTATGTGTCAGTGTACTTAGCCTCCAATTAGCAACTATCAGAACACCACTGGTATGCACATGGGGGAGTTAGAATCTCCAACAATTGGTATTAGAGCCTATGGTTTAAAGTGGTATTTGATTTTTGCTTAAAAATAAAAGTTGTCAAAATTATGTTTTAACCATACCACTGTGTAGAGGAGGACGAGACGAAGCTATTGGTGAAAACAGTATAAAAAACAAACTTGTGACATGCCTGCACATGTCCCCATGAGCCGACAAGGTGGTAGTCTAAGGGCGCAGACATGCCCCACGGGTGCTACGCATCTTTTTTTCCTGGATGGGTTTACCCGACTTGAATTAGTTGACCTGATCCATATGATTGACCCGGATATTGATGATGTCAATATGATGTAATTGTGACATCATCATGCACAGTATGCATGCCAAAGGATGGTGTCAGCCTGATGTAATTGTGAAGTCAGTATGCACAGTAGGCATGCCATGTTAGCATTCAATTAGCTGATATGTCAGCAAAGTGAGACCCATCTGCCACATCATTAGCCTCGAGCCGAGCTTAGTTGAGCCAAGCCAGTTGGAGCCGAGTCATGAGCCGAGTGATAGGATCTAGTGTAGCTGATCTTACATGCAACTGGATCTGAGATTGAATTTGGTCCGCTTATCAGGCTAGAATTGTTTTTATCAAATCTTAGCAGTCTGAAATGCAATTTGGACGATCTCAAACTTGTTTCCAGCTAATTTAATCGTTCTAGATGCAATGGTATGGTCCAATCATTGAGTTTTATACCAAAAGTTGTGGTGGTGAATTATTAAGAGAGATTGCCTAATTAGGAGGCATTTAAATGTCATTATGATGGGTGATGGAGATAAAAAAGAAAAAAAAGAAAAAAAATCGCATATGTTTTCCCAATTACATTTGTTGAACTATTATGTGGGGAATTTTAATTACGTTGAGGGAAGGAAAAATTGAGACACTCTAGACACCTGATCACGTGGACAATTGGAGGAGGAGATTGAAAATTGATGAAGATCAATCTTGACAAATCTAAGCACCGGTAGTCTCGTTAGATGTTGAGAAATCAGTTATAAAACCAAAATATTCCAAATCATTTGCAAAGGAAAGCCACAACAAAGCTAGCAAATGGTTGTATATACAGAAAGAAAATATGATGGATAGATATGGCCTAAGAAGTTATGGCTAGGAGATTGGGTTTTAAGCGGGACTAGTGTGACCCCTTTAATCTTTCTTGGAAACTTTGTTAAAGGATTATCTATACGGTACTATTTTTATATATATAGCAATTTGTAATGAAATGATTGAAGACTAGCAGGATGATGGCATAAGGGAACAGTTGGGTTCCGTATGTTCAAGGATCTAATGAAGTGGTGATTTCTCCAAAGAAGTTAGATTTAGTGTCTGTAATTTCTCAAGGGGAGAATTGATAAAGACCTTAATAATGGAAGAGAAATACAACAATATGATAAAGATTGGTACCCTATTTTGACTTGGATAGGTGTGGTGACCTGATGAGCTGCTATTAAACATAAACAAGGAATAGAAGAATTTAAAGAACAGATATTGCATAAGGACACATGGAGATAATGCAGGAGTGCCCGTCGGATCCACCGAGGTACTGTAATGAGACGACAGATACAAGGAGAAGAAGTGTTCCCAAATGAAGCTCAAAGCAGGGACTATGTAAGAAGTTATACAACAGAAATCTCTTATGCTCTTGATGAAAACAATAGGCGAAGACCTTTGCAATACATGTAAGAATGGAAAGAGAGCTGTTGTAGAAGTACCTAATTGAGGGAATGCAAACGCCTGTGATAAAAGATGACCGTCTATGATGAAAGGCGAAGACACTAAAAGAAAGTTGGTGTAGGTGGAGCTATTAAGCAAAAAGGCGTAAAAGCTCCAAATATAGAAATTGAGGAGGAGGATTGCAATGAGTATACCACAACTTTCTTTTTCTATGTGATTAATGATAGTTATCTCTCCCATAGTCCACATGGTGGTAGAGAATTTTTGGAGCCACTTTGAAGCATCCTAGCTGAAGAAAGATATGACCACCTATGAAAGGAAAAAACACCTTAGAGAAGGTGTAAAGGCTGTGATATGTGCCCCAGTTCAAACTGCTTTATAACAACAGGCGAAGACACCTTTGAGAAGGTGTGAGGGCCGTGATAAAAGCCCCATTTTAGACCATTGTATGATGACGAGTAAAGACACTTCAGAAGAAGGTGTGAGGGCCATGGAAAGGGCCCAGTTCCGAACCCTTTAGAGCCAATATGATGGCTAGATATGAGTGGACAGTATGAATAGCCAATGAAGTGGCTATGATGAGTATGAAGACAAATACAAGATTGACTTTTATGAATATTGCCCCAAGGTTAAAGATAATATTGCCCCAAGGCTAAAGATTAATGAGTTAGATAACATTTGTCTTAGACAATAAATGAATGACTTGTAGAGCATTAAGACACGACTACTAGGAATGAGGAAAGGATATGCATAGGTTTTGGGAATAAGTTGAGTATCGTCAAGGTGGTGAGATTGGTAATGACATTGTAATACTTAGAGTATGAAGACAAATATGGATCAACCTTTACTAGGTTGCCCCTATGGTTAAAGGTGGAGAGCTACCTAGACTCTTGAGACTAAGAGCAAGAGACTCACGGAGAAGTGAGGCATGGTTCCTAGGGTGGAACAGAGGGTAGATGTAACCCCGGGATGAGTAAACTCTTGGAAGAGTAGTGAGCTCGTGATCACATTGAAATACTCTATGACTATCGCACTTAGAAATAGGAATTTCCATTTGAGGGGGTGTTGTAAGCCTTCATGTGAGGCTTGATAAATGATTTTGGATTGAGCATGGTTGATATGCTCGAAGAGGAATGTCGTTTCAAAGACAAACGTTAACACTATTTAGATGTGATATGGGAGACCTGATTAGTACTTAAAAGTGCATTTTTATCATGGTTTTATATCATCGTTTTGGTTACTCTGATGATTGAAAGGTTTGGTGAGTACCTGTAAACTTGGATAAAGATGCTTTTAGAATGGTAAACTTGAAAGAGCTGCAAGATACAAGCGTGAGCTGAAGAAGCAAGCAGACAGTTGCCCCATATGAATGGTAAAGGGGGTGATTGTTAGGTTGGTTGCCATTAATGTGTAGCAACCATTAATGGATGGCATTGTCCATTAACAATGCAGCAGCCCTTCCCAAATGTCAAAGGTTGATAGCCACCATTGTTGAAGAAGAGCTGGAGTTGACAGCCATCATTATTGACAAAAGAGTAAGAGAGGCTGTCATTGAAACATATAAATAGACACCAAGAGTGCAACACAAAATGCAAGAGTGAGAGCAAAGTGAAAAGAAAAAAAGAGAAAGAAAGAAAGACTGCCACCAACAGCCCTGTTGTTGTATGCAGCTACTGCCTTTTATAGCAATAAGAGATGAGAGTCGAGTGGATGTGATCCTCCTTCATGTGTTGTATTCTTCCTCTATCTCTAATAATATCTATTTCTCCTGTGGATATAGATAATTTTCCGAACCACGTTAAATATTATGTGTCAGTGTGCTTAGCCTCTAATAGGCAACACGTTAAATATTGTGTGTCAGTGTGCTTAGCCTCTAATAGGCAACTATCAAAACACCACCGGTGCGCACACAAGGGAGTTGGAATCCCCAACAGTAATTTTATTTCTCTTAGTATGTTTAGGAATTTTATTACTTTTCTTTATTTTGGGGTTTCCTAGTTTATTTAGTTTGATTTTTAAGCTTATTTAAAGAGTTGTAAACATTTTAAAGAGATAATGGAAATAATAAATTTTTCTCTTCATCGATAAAACTATAAATTAGGGTTCTTATCATCTACCTTATTTGAACTATTAATTTTCTTTCTCTTGCTATTGTCCTATTGATTGTACTTTCACTTGTGTTAATTACACTCCGAATCCTCCCTCAAAAAATGCATAACCCTTTCAAGTCAAGAAACTGTTATCTTTACATTTGTCTAATTAAAAAATAATTTTACAATGAAAATGCAAATAAGATCATTTTTTATATTCCCCTTTCTCAATTTCAATTTATTTTAGAAAATATGATGACAACAAGATAGTTATATGAGTTTGTTCTAGTTGACATTGACTCTGTTGAAATAAATGGTAATTAAGATGTAAACAATCCTGTTTTTTTAAAAATAAAAATTTAAAAGGTTTTAACCTTTCAAGACATGAATCAAAACCCCTGCACCTTTCAAGACATGCTTCCTAGGCAAAAATAAATAAAAATTTATAGTGATTTTGAGATATTATAATCAATGTGGTTATCATTTGTTTGTCAATTAAATTAACTATATGTAAATCTATGTTTCCATGCCAGAATGGTTCATTAAAACTCGAATGAACCTGGATTCACTTAGCAAATATAAGAACTAGGATAAGACAGAGAAAAAAAAAACTAAGAAACTCAAGGTCTAATAATCTAAAATTAAATGATAAAATTAAAAAATAATAAATTAAAAAAAAATAAAAAATAAAAAATAAATTGTGCTAATCCTCGAAACTAATGACCTGTATAATGAGATCAAGATTAAACCATAGAAGAAAAACTCTAAAAAAATACTAATAAAAATTCCTAATCATAAAAAATTAGATAAACCAAAAAAAATGGTAATAAAGAAAATGAGAATCAAATTTGACATAAAAATTAAATAAAAAAATAATAAGGGACTAATTTAAAAATTAAAAATTAAAATAAATTAAGAAAATGATGAAAAAAAATCAAAGAATGAAGATCAAAATTAGATATAAAAATTAAATAAAATACAATGATGAAGAATAAAATTGAAATAAAATAATACTTAAAAGAATGAGGACCAAACTGATTTAAAAAATTAAATCAAATAAAATATTTAGAGATAAAATTAAAAAAATAAAGCTTTAAAAAAATTAATAAAAAAATAATAACTAAAATTAATAGAAATACAACCTGATATAAGAATAAATATTGTTGATGGTTTAGGAATAACTCTTGATAAATGGAAGTGATGATGTAGAAATAGCTTTATTGATGATATGAGAATAAATACTGTTGATGGTTTCATACTGTTGATTGTTTCAAATAGAAGTATGTATGCATATGAATATGTGTATTTGCTTGGAAGAAGAATTTATTAATGGTGGACAGAGGGAAGAGATCGAAGAAAAAACCTTGGTGGTTTACCTTAGACATGTTTCGGTCAAAATGAAGTTAAGGAAGATGAGATTTAAAGAATTGGATAGGTATAGTAACCATAGTGTTAATTAAAGAAACTAAGGGTAAAGATCTACCTGGAAAAGAGAATGCATTGTTGTTGTATGGGTAGATGATGTGAAATAAGACAAGTGATTTGAAGAGGAAGTTTTAATCAAATAAGGGTTTTGTTTTGGATTAGACTAATTAAATGAGGAGACCTATGTCATGGTATTGATACAATGAGAGACAAGTAAATTGATGAGAAAAGAAAAAGAAAACCCTCTTTTTTATAAGATGAGGTTCGGCCGCCAAATGAACACCAAAAGGAGAAAGAAGACCGAATTTAACATGTGATTTTTATCCTTAATCTTAAATAACATACAAAATTGTTGGATTCATTATTCTATAATTTAATTACATCTTGTATGGTAAATGTGTTTTTAGGTGCATTTTAATTTTGCTTAGAGTAGTTGATTCTGTAGCTCATCTTATGTTTATGTAATATAATGACATTAGAATAGACTAGGTTATCATGTAAATTAAGTAATGAAGAATTAACTTCTTCTTTTTTATGTGTAAATAGTTTGTGCATGTACGTAACTGAATTTCTAGTAGTTCTTAATCTTCTAAATTATTGTAATTTTTATCTGCTATGACTTGTGTTATATGAATTGAGTAGTTGACATGTATTCTAAAGCTAAATTAATGTTGAAAAGGAAGTATAATGATTGATAAATGCATTGCCATGATTTATTTGTTTGTCAGTACGACATAATTAAATATTATTGCATAGTTGATAACTTAATACAGACTAAATTCAAAGAAAACCATACTGAATTATATATATATATATATTTCACCTGTAGTTAATTTATTAATCACGCTGATAAATATAGAATTAAAGAACTCAATTTTGAAAATAGAATTGTTATATAGTACTTTATATTATTTAAGTTAGGTCCGTAGTTGATATATAATTGTAGTTGATATATAATTGTTTTTAAAAAATAACATGATATAAGATTATTTAAAAATTAATAAATACATAATTAGCTGTTATATATATAATTTGTAAATATAAAATATGTTTACTAAACAAATAATAAAAGAGTTTCTATGTGTGAGATGTTCCCGTGTAGGTTATGATATGGATTTTGATTTTTAAACTTGTAATTAAATGCATTGATAGGAGAGCTTACATTTGTGTGGACAGAAAAAAAAGAACTAACTGTGATAATGATAATGATAATAGATAAGTGATTAAGAGAAGAGAGAATAAATAAATAAAAAATAGATTAAAAGGGAAGAAATAAGAAATTACCCCAGACACGGAACTCTTTGATGTTGATAGAATACAGCCAACGACTTGTAGCCTCATAGCATGCGTGAAATATACATTCATAGGACTCCAAATAAGCCATTGACCTTAAACCTCAAGGAAACTTTAATATATACTGCTGATAGTGATACTTGAAAACGATTTTACATGGAATTTTAGACGGTTTGATTACAATACAGATTGTGCTTTTTGCTACTTATTCTAGTTTTTCTACGGCGAAATATAACCCCTAAATTTCCTTTTTTTACTGTAATTTAATGCATAAAAAAATTAGAATCAGTCAACTCGAGCATGACTTAAACACCTCTCGGCATCTAATTAAAAGGAGATTCTCCTCTTGATTTCTTCATCTCTCCTCGGGCCAAAAACAAAATGAGCAGCAGCAGCAACAAATATCTCTCTCTCACAAACTTATCTTTATTCACACCTCTGCACCTCTCCTTCCTGTTCCTCCATCTCACCATCCTTGTAACCGGGGATTCACCACCACCTTACGACCCTGTTGATAGCATAGCGCTTGATTGTGGTTCATCCTCCCAGAGTTTTGTAAGCGGTAGGCAATGGACTGCAGACATCAACTCAAAAGTGGCCCTTCTAGATCAAGACAGCCCCTCATCAAATCCCAAAGCAAATGGAGCCTCCACTAGCTCTGTACCATATCATACTGCTCGTGTCTCTCACTCCCAATTCACCTACACATTTCCTGTCAAAACAACAGGACCTAAGTATGTTCGCCTCTATTTCAATCCAGCTTCCTACACTGGTTTCAACAGGTCTAAAGCATCTTTTTCTGTCACAGCCGGTCGCTATACCTTTCTTAGCAACTTCAGTGGCATCCATTACACTGACCCTCTTGGTGAACGAGGTTACGCCAGAGAATTCATCTTAAATGTTGAAGGTGAGCAGAAAAATTTGAGCATAGCGTTCACGCCAAGTCCTCATGTAGCTGGTGCATATGCGTTCATCAACGGGATTGAAATCGTATCCATGCCCACCAATCTTTATTACACGACTGCGGGTGACCCAGGTCTGCATTATGTTGACAAGGACTTCCATTCTCCCCTTCAAAAAGAAACTGCTTTAGAGCTTATGTACCGAATAAATGTGGCGGCGAATTACATCGAACCCAACAAAGACAGTGGCATGTTTCGAAGTTGGCTAAACGACGTGGATTACTTGACGGATGCTAGACCGAGCGTTTATCAATATAATGGCACTATTCAACTTCAGTATAATAACCTCACTCGCTATGCTGCACCTGATGCACTCTATCGAACTGCTAGGACCATGGGGAACGATACGACTGTAAATAAGGAATACAATATGACTTGGGAGTTTCCGGTCCAATCGACATTCACCTATTTTGTTAGGCTTCATTTCTGTCAGTTTATACCGATTATTTCGCGGGAAGGCGATCTAATCTTTCAAATATATATCGCTAATCAAACTGCCGAGCTTTACGCAGATATAATTTCTTGGGCTGATGGAAATGGGGTTCCCATATACAAAGATTATGGAGTGATGATGCACGCCCGAGGAATCGAGGAGGTACAGAATTTGTCGATTGCATTGCACCCTAGTCCACAGTCATTCAGTTTCCCTGATGCAATGTTGAATGGAGTTGAAATCTTCAAATTGAGCAAATCAGACAATCTTTCCGGACCAAATCCTGGTGTATTGATGGATAGCCCCATTAGTAATACTCCTCCTAGCGCGACATCAACTAAACCAAAGCATAGTCGAAGAGGAATAGGCACCATTATAGGTGCTGCTGTTTCGGGTTTTGTTGTCGTCTCTTTCCTATTTTTCTTGATTTTCTGGAGAAGAGTCCAAAAACTCAAGGACTGGGTTTCCGGTGATGGAGCTTCAAAGCTAAGCCCTCTCGTTTCCTGGCCAACAAAGTCAATAGAGACCCAGAGGTCATCTCTACCTTCTGATCTTTGCCACCATTTCTCGCTAGCTGAGATCATAGCAGCTACAAACAACTTCGACGATTCGTTCATTATTGGTGCTGGTGGCTTTGGTAACGTGTACAAAGGATTATTTGATGGTGGAGTCAATCGTGCTGCGATCAAGCGATTGAATCCAAGTTCACGGCAGGGTGCAACCGAGTTCAGGACAGAGATTGAGATGCTCTCCCAGCTTAGATTCCGCCATTTGGTTTCTCTAATTGGTTACTGTAATGATAATAATGAGATGATCCTGGTGTATGATTTTATGGCTCGGGGGACGCTTCGTGATCATCTCTACAGAACTGATAATCCTCCACTTTCATGGACTCAACGCCTAGAGATTTGCATCGGTGCTGCCCGTGGGTTGCATTACCTTCACACAGGTGCCAAGCACACTGTCATTCATCGTGATGTGAAGACAACAAATATCTTGCTGGATGAGAAATGGGTGGCCAAAGTTTCGGATTTCGGATTGTCCAAAACAGGCCCTACGAGCACATCGAAGGGACACGTGAGCACCGTTGTGAAAGGTAGCATAGGGTACTTGGATCCCGAATATTGTCAACGCCAGCAATTGACAGAAAAATCTGATGTCTATTCGTTTGGAGTTGTGTTGTTCGAGGTATTGTGTGCTAGACCAGCAATAAACCGATCAGCAGTGCCAGCAAGTCTAGCAGAGTTGGCTAGACAAAGCCACAGCAACGGAAAGATTAATGAAATCATGGATCCGTATCTGGATGGAAAGATCTCACCAGATTGTCTGAAAAACTTTGTTGATGTTGCAGTGAGATGCTTGCTCGAGAATGGAATCGAAAGGCCATCGATGACCGATGTGGTTTGGGGCCTTGAGTTTGCATTGCAACTGCAAGAGAGCGCAGAAGAGTATGTCAAAGGGGCTCAAACTGAGAAAGAAGTTGACATGGAGAGTCCTCTGAAAGGCTACTCAATCGATGACAGCAGTAATTTGTTGAGTACTGGCAGTGAACTAGTTGTGAATTCCCGCATTTTGGAAATGGCAACAACAAGCAGCAGCGACGGACAGAGTTTTCTAAGCAACGATTCGGAGAAAATGATGTCTGGTGCTGTGTTCTCTGAGATCATGAATCCAAAGGGGCGATGAGAAGCAAGCTAGTTAGCATGCTGCGTTAGTACAGGCCTCAAGACAAAGGTTTCTAGCTGAAAAACCTATCGATGCATATATATATGCATTACTTGTTTGAATAATTTTGGTAGTGATAATTAGCGTGTCTGATAGAATGATTTTATTGCAGTACTCTGCATATTCAGAATTAATTGGAACCAAATTTTCATGTTAATTGGCCACTCAGCCACAAGATCTCCACTCTTTCAAGCTCACAATATGAACAATTGCATGCTTAGTAATTAAGAAGTTAGGGATGCTCAAGCTATCTGATTCAAAATTCGGCTCACTTGGATGAAAGGAAATCCATAGACTGAGAAGATTCTCTCTATGCTACCAACTCTTTATCTACAAAATAAAAAAGCTGATTTTTTCCCAAACAAATTTGTTCCTATAATAATATGTTTAATAAAAAAATAAAAAATATATTTATTGCATGTAGATATGGTATTAGTGAAATGGTAAATTGATAATATTGTAATACTTTCGTATTATTATTTTCCGAAATATACTGGACATCATTATCCTTGCCAACTTATCGACTGATTTTGTAGAGAAAATAAAAAAAAATAAGAATTAAAATGATTGTATAAATTAATAAGATATGTCAACATTTACTAGTTATATCTAAATTTACTAAAATCAATAAAGAAATGTCAACATTTAAGGACGAAAAATCTGACGTATCATTTCCAGAACGTTACCAATATGTTTCCATAATTTTTTTTTTAAACAATTCTACGGAAATATACAGGTTGATTGCATAACGCCAACGACTGGGAAGTCTTTGATGCCTTTTAATGTTGAATTATTGATTGCATAACGCCAACGACTTGGAAGTCTTTGATGCCTTTCAAAGGTCACTGCTACATAGCGCAGACGACCTTTCAAACGTCACTTCTTCCTTTTCCATTTGGTCCACTCTATTTGTTGCATCGTAACGGGCCCACAGGCTTGGAACTTTGCCAACAACACGTATATGCCTTTAATATTCCATTTTTTACGACGGAGGGGGCGTACTATTTAAAAACAATATTATTTTTTGTTCAATTCTGCATAATTTTTAATTTCCCTTCCACTGCCTGCCTGTTTATGCTTAATATGAAATTAAAAAAATAACAATTAAACAACTTAAAGCATGGTTGATGCAGCCGAGATCTATAAGGATAGTATCAAAATAGAAAACATAATAAAATTTAGTGAGCCAAAAAAGTATAAATAGAAATCATAAATTCATGATTTATTTATCTGAAAATAAAATTAACAAAGTTTATCTTTTTAAAGGATTACAAGATATGTGAATGATAAAAAAAACCTATATTTATTAAAAACAACTAGAAATACAAAAGCAAACAAAAAAATTAAAATTAAAATCCAAATTAAATAATAAATTAAAATAAAACCTAAAAAAAATAACCTAAATAATAAAATTTAGGTTTGATGCCTAATTTCGGAAGATCTAACAATATGATAAGAGATGTAATTTTAAAGCATTCATCAAATTTGACATGACAAAACCTCCTTTAAAATCTAGACGTGTTTCACTGATTTATAAAAATATATATTTGGTCATTCATATAATCTTTCTATATCATATCTCTATTTAGTTCTATAAAATTCTCATTTAATTAAATTATATCTTCAATTAAATATTCATAACTATATATAAAAAATCTTTCAATATATTTTGATGCCATCATAACACAACATCCATAATATCTTGTGAATGATTTCATGTGATATACTAGGTAGTTTTTAGATACATAAATAATATTTGCATTCTAGATGTAGTTATAATGTATTTAAGTTTTTTATATGCGATAATAATATTTTCTCTACTAATTTTGAGTTTATAATGAGCATGTTTACATGTTTTGAACTTGATCAATTCTATATTTTCAAAGTAATATAGTATGTATAAGTTTAGATATATATCAATTTTTTTAATATCCTAAGTTAAGAAGTTTCATCCTAAATTTAATAGCATTTTTCTTTTGGTCTATTCTTTTAAAATAAAATGTTTTTAATATTCTATTTTTCAAAGGTATTCTATCATTTCCATCGTTCCACTCTATTTATTGCCTAATAACATGGATTACGTGTTTACATGAAACTAGGCTGGAACTTTGCCAACAACATATATTTGCCTTTAAATTTCCATTTTTCACGACGAGTGGGCATCTTATTTTAAAATTTGACCTTTTATCTTTTGTTCAATTATGCATAAGTTTTAATTTCCATTTCACTACCTACCTGTTTATACGTACTATGAAATAAAAAATAATAACATGCCAACTCAAAGCATAGTTGATGCAGGCGAGAGCTACAAGGATAAATTCAAGTGTCGAAAAAAATTACGGATGTGAATCATAAATTTATAATTTATTTACCTAAAAATAAAATTAATGAATTCTTTTTCTTTTTTTCTTTTTTATGTTTGCAAGACTTATAAATAGATAAAAAAAAAGACAATACATCTAGAAACAAAATCAAATTAAATAATAAAAAAAACTAGAAAAAATAACTAAATTGACCAAAGCAGCGGCATCCAGACTTGATTCCTAATTCTAGGAGATTTAATAGTTAGGAGATGCAGTTTAAAGTGTTAACTCAATCTGATATGACAAGATATATTTCTAGACCTAAACATATTTCATTGATTTATAAAAATATATATTAGACCATCGATATAATTTATCTAAGTCAGATCCCTATCTAGTTATATAAAATCTTTATTTTATTATATTATATCTTTACTTGAATGCTTAAAATGATTAATACTTAAAAGTATATTTTTATCAAGGTTTTATATCATCATTTTGCACTTGAAGTATCAATAACTCCTTAACTAAAGCATGTTTTATAATAACATATCTAATAATATAAGATACCTTTAATTTATGGTAAATATTCATTTTAAATATAGGTCTATCATATAAATAAAAGGATTGATTGATGAGTTTAAGAATTGAAATTAAAAGGACAAAGAGATGGTCAAACTTAAAAAAGAGATGCTAGTACAGTCCAAACTGTAATACTTTTGGGTAATTGAGTTATATTTAGACCTGTAAATCACAGATTTAGGTCTACTTTATATGGAAATAAAGGTAAGACATAGGCCTACTTTATATGGAAGGAAAGTTAAAACATAGACCTACAATAAAAAAGTCTGAATCTATCTTGCAGCTTGAATATTGCTCAGTGTTTGGCTTATATCTAGAGTTCTAGAAGTCCAAATGACCTTTATTTTTTTTCTTCTAGAAAACTAAGATAATTTCCTACAACTTTTATGTAAGTGGTTCCAATTTTAAAGTTATTAATGATGTTTTGGATAGATAAGAGAAGATAAGGATTGTCAATAAGTCAAGAGTTGGTCACCCACCCATCAATTAATCATCAAATCAATATTTTCTAATTTTGGCCTATAAAAGGAGGCATTTACCACGCATTTAGACATCTTGCTCTCCAGATCAAGATCATGCTCTTGCTTTCTCTCATTATATTTTTTTTTTAAATGTTTATGTTTTGCTTTCATTAATATCTTGTTTATACCTTTCAATTCATTTTCTTTACTTAGTTAACTTTTATCTTATTTATTTATGTTTCTCTTTTTCATTATATTTAGCTAAGTTTATTATGTCAAGGTAAAAAAGTTATACTAATGGTGTAAGAATAAGTATAATTTAAACTCAATATGGACTTTAATGTTTGATACTAATATATTTTGTATTTGTTAGTTTATTCACTCTTTAATACTTTGCTTGGTAAATGACTAATTTAGATTTATGTTGTATAACACTTGGTACAACAAATGCTTTGCACTTTCATAGCTCAACCGTATGGTATAACCTACACCTGTACTATGAAAGGAACTTGATTTGTTTTTAATATAAGTTATAATCATGAATGTTTGATAACATTTACAAGTATTAGCATTATTTAAATAAGATAACTAATGTAATCATGTTAACAGTTATAATTTGATTGGAACCTCCTTTGTATGTGGTTTCCAATTAAATAATACGAGTTTATACTATACTTGTTTGACAAACCATTAGTGAATCCTCTAACCTTGACATTTGTTATTATCATTGTTTAATCCTTACATTACTCTTCCATGTCAAAGCTCTCATCATCTTCTTCTTTATTATTATTATTATTATTATTATTAGTATTATTATTATACTATTACTATTACTATTATTACTATTACTATTATTATTATTATTACTATTACTATTATTATTATTATTAGTATTTAGTATTATTATTGGTATTATTATGAATTTGTTGTTGTTGTTGTTGTTGTTGTTGTATTATTGTTATCTATAATTTATACAATTAACCTACCTATGGTTTGACCTCGGTCTTGCTGAGTTATTTATTACTTTGACACTCTTGCACTTGGGAGAAGTCATTAATATTTTAGTCAAGTCAAGTTTTTGACACCGTTGCTAGGGAGGTAAGTTTTTTTACAAATTATAGTGTTTATTTTATTTTCTCTTTTCACTTTTCTTGTATATAACTTTGTTTCTTTACTCTTGTTTCTTCTTCTTTTGTTTTCTTCTTCCTTTCATTCTATTCCTACACATGCATGAAAGTATGATCATGTATATTAAGTGGTAGATTTTGTAGGATATCCTCATCATTTTCAGAAAATATGACCAAAGAAGATAAACAGTCACTTCATAATGAGAATAATAAGAATAACCGTGTTAGAACACTTAGAGATCATATGAATCCCACAAGAATAGGTGCACCATCATGCATTGTTTTCCCCTCTGATGCATCTCATTTTAATTTTAAGCCAAACATTATTGAATTTTTTCCTTCTTTTCATGGCTTAAATTTAGAAAATCCATACTTGCATTTAAGAAAATTTGAGAAGATTTGCAACAGCTATAACAACTCAAATTTTAACAAGAACACCATTAGATTGAAGCTTTTTTCTTTTTTTATTAAAAGATAAAGCTAAAATATGACTATAAAATTTGAGACTTGGATTCATTCGTGCTTGAGATGAAATTCAACAATAATTTTTAAAGAAGTTTTTTCCTTCTCATAAAACAAACTCTTTCAAAAGAAAAATCACCACTTTCACTAAAAAAACCAGGAGAAATGTTTTACCAAAGGTGGGATAGGTATTGAGACTTGCTTAATAGGTGCCCTCATTATGGTTTTGAAACATAGAGATTTGTTTCATATTTTTATAATGGGTTAACACCTAAGGATAGACAAATGGTTAAATTAATATACAATGGAACTTTTAAAAATAAAGACCTTGACGAAGCAATGAACATTCAAGACTTGCTTAAGGACACTGCAGGTACTTGTGAGGTACCGAATAAAACTCAACCTCATACATCTAGTAGAGATATGCATAACTTTAGGGATGATCATGATCTTCAAGCTAAGTTTGCATCTTTAACTACAAAAGTCGAGGCACTAAAATTGAAAAAAGTAGTCAATTAAAATATGTTCAAGACTTTATGTGTCAAATTTATGAAACCAATGAACATTCAACCAATAATTGCGCAACTTTACCTTCTTTTAAAGAATGTCTCCATAAACAAGCTCATGCTTTAAATAGTTTCCAAAGGCTCAATCATAATTCATACTTCCAAACATATAACCGTGATTGGAGAAATTACTCAAATTTAAGTTGGAAGAGTGATGCACAAACTTTACAGCCACCATTTCAAGCACACTAAAATTTTTAAAATTCTTGTGAATATGCACCTCCTTATGCTCTACCTCTTAGATTTTTTTTTTTAGGAAACTTTATATGCATTTATTGAAAAGCAAGAGACAATCAACACTCAACTTGCTCAAAGTATATCATATTTTAAAGATACTAATTCAAAATTCACATCCGCTCTTAGTTTTCAAGAGAAAGGTAAGTTTCCATCTCAACCACAACAAAATCCTAAGATGAAATACAATGCAAATGCAAGTAGTTTTAGAAGTCAATACATGGATCAAGTCAAATCAGTCATCACTCTTCATAGTGGTAAGGTTATTGGAAAACCCACTTTTGAACCTTGTGAGAAAGATGATGAGTCAATCTATAAGGGTAAGGAAAGGGTTGAATCTGAATATTGCAAAGAAAAGACTAATTCCTCATTAGTACTTCAATTTCCTCATGTTATGACCAAACAAAGGAAAGCTAATCACGATTGTAAAATCTTTGAAACTTTCAAACAAGAAGAAATCAAGGATGAAAAGGCACCAGAAATGTTATTGCGAATCATTTGTCAATATTGGCAATAGATTCAACGCTTGACATCACACTAATTGATGATTACTTTCTTATTGAATCTTTACTTTCTTTTAGTTTTTTATGATGTTGTTTACGATGTTGTGGAAATTCTTTATGATGTTGTTGCCAACAACATTATTTTCACACACCTTGTTGAAATGAATAATATTGTGAAGGCCAATCACCATGTTCTTCTGATCAAGAGGTTTCAAACTATTAAAATTCAAATGGCTATAATGATAGTGCCACAATCATGTTGAATCAATTTCCCTAGCCATAAGACAATGTTGAAGAGTTTGAATTTATAGAAGAAATAATTTGTTTGGTGTCATTTTAGCATGAGCAACCTGATCCCTTGTAGGATCATAAATGTCACAAGCACCATTCTTTATTGTAGTCACGTATCCCTTCTCTTGTAGCCATCCCAAGCTTAGTAAATTGCTTTTCAAATCAGGAATATAAAAAACATTTGAGATAGTCTCAATTATATCTTTTTTAGTTTTAATTTGAATGTCACCCTTGCCCATAACATTAACTTTAGAATGATCACCAAAACTCATAGTAGTATGAAAGTCTTCATTTAGATGAGAGAAGAAAGACTTACTACCACACATGTGATTACTGCAGTTAGTATCTAAGTACCAAACATCTGGTTCACATTTGCTATCCTTCGTGTGGAACACAATCAACAAAGTTTCTTCTTTTTTGTTCCCAGTAAAGTTTGATTTCATCCACTTTTCTTTATTATGAGATAATTTGGTATAGTATTTAGATTGATAATGACCAAGTTTATGACACCCGTAGCACTCCATATTAGTTCTGCCAAATGGTTGTTCACGTCCTCTTCCTCTGCCTCTATCTTTGTTGTCTCGATTTCCTTTGCCTCAACCTCTGCCTCTACCTCCTCCTTTCATGTGTGAGGATTATCTTTCAAAGCATGCTCCTCTGTGATGGTTCTTCGTCTCATCTTCTGTTCATGTACTAACAATGAGCTTTGAAGTTCATCAAGAGAAAGAGCTTCTATATCTTTAGATTATTCGATTGAGCAAGCAATATAATCAAACTTTAATGATAAGGAATGTAAAATCTTTTCAACAATTATAGTATCATCCATCTTTTCACCATGAAACCACATTTTATTTAATATTCCCATGGTCTTTACATAATATTTTGTGACTGATTCTCCATCCTTCATTTGTAAAGTCTCAAAATCTCTCCTGAGAGCTTAAAGTTGTGAACGTTTCACCCTTGAAGAGCCTTAATATTTCTTTTTCATAGAATCCTATATTTACTTGGAAGTATCTTTTCTAAGAATTATTTCCAAGATAGAACGATCAATGGCCTAAAATAAATAATTTTTTGCCTTTAAATCTTTTAATTTCAAGCCGCTCAACTTAACTAGTTGAGCTTCTGTTAAAACAATCCCATTTTTTGGTTCTGCTATCCCATAATCGACCACATGCTAGATTTGAGACTCTCACACTTTCTTTTCTATGTGAGGCTTTGATACCAATGTTACGTAAAGACAAAGAAATAGAAGAGAAATACTCTTAGTGTATTGAATAAATCAACAAACAAGCCTTTAAATAGGTTGTACAGTAACAAGGAAATTGCAACAGAATAACAATAAAATCTCCATTACTTAAAACATGGATTGAACTTCTATAAAATTTTTTATGTGTGTGGATAAATGACATCAAACTTTACATAATATTTATATTTATATAACCTAATCTTGATATGAGATTAGAATTAAAAAATTAGTTTTTTAAAAAAATACTTAAAAACAATTGAAGTTAAAATCAATAAATAAAATGTCAAGAAAACAAAAGAGTCCACCCGAGTTAACTCGGCTAACTTGTAACTCGGGCCAAACTCATATGAAGGAAAGTGGAAAAACTCACTAAGATCTTGACCCAACAATCTAATGTCAAAGAATTAAATTGAAATAAAAAAATTATTTAAAAAAATAATGTAAAAAAAATTTGAGTGAGCCAAGGTTCATTCGACTAACTCGCAACTCACAGAATGTGATTAGCAGAAAAAATTATTTAAAATAAAAGGGACCTAGAAGAAAAGACCAAAGAAAAATAAAAGGAATATTAAAAAAACCCGAAGTCAACCCAGGTTAACTTGACAAACTTGTGACTTAGGATAACTCCACATAAAGAAAAATAAAAATAAAATCACAAAGTTTAGGCCCAATAATGTAATTTCAAATGATGGAATAAAAAAATAAAATTAACAAAAAACCATAAAAAGGTCTAAGACTTGTGATATGAAATTGAGATAAACTCACATAAAAGAATAAGGAAAAAATCATGAAGCTCAAGACCCGATAATTTAATGTCAAATGATAAAATAAAAAAATTAAATAAAAACCATGAAACTTAATACTGAATAAAAATTAAAACTCAAATGAACCTAGGTTCATTCAGCAAACCTATGACCTAGTATAAGATATAAAAAGAAAAGTAAAAACAAACAACCATGAAACTCAAGACCCAATGACCTAAAGTTAAATGATAGAATTAAAAAATAATCAAGTTTAAGAAAAGAGGATAAAAATTATTGAAGTTAAATCAGGCTAATCTTTGAAACTAGTGACCTAAATTATGAGATTAGGATTAAACTATAAAAGAAAAACTCTAAAAAATAGCAAGCAAAATCCTAATCATCCAAAATTAGATAAACAAAATAAATATCAATAAAAAAGGACAAAATCTAGCATAAAAATTAAATGAAATAAAAAAATCAGGGACTAAATTGAAAATTAAAATAAATTAAGAAAATGGTAAAAGCTAGCAATCAAAGAATGATGACTAAAATTGGAACAAAAATTAAATGAAATAAAAAGATGAGGAATAAAATTGAAAAACAAATTGC